>NW_005200181.1:0-2532 GCF_000372725.1 Emiliania huxleyi CCMP1516 | reverse complement strand
AGACGGCCACGTGAAACTCAAGGATGGCAGCATTCAGATGCCAGACGGGAGCATCAAACTCCCTTCCGGCTCTATCAAGATGCCCGATGGAAGCTTTCGGCTCCCGTCAGGCAGCATCAAGATGCCCGACGGCACCATCAAACTGCCCGATGGCAGCATCAAGATGCCCAACGGGAAGCTCCAGCTGCCGGACGGGACCATCACGATGCCAGCCGTTGACGTCAAGATGCCAGGCGCAAGCCTCAAGGGGCCATCGGGGAGCGTGGCTCTGCCCAAGGGTGAGATTGGACTACCGAGCGGCAACATTGCCACGCCCAAGCTGGACGTGGAGGTGAAGGCTCCTACGTATCGCAGTGCTGGAGTCGATCTGGGCGCGCTGAAGGCAGACGCAGAGTTCAAGGCGCCGGGCGTCGACGTGAAGATGCCGAAGGTGGGCGCGAAACTGCCGAAGGTCGACCTGAAAATGCCCAAAGGCAGCATTAAACTGCCCGACGGGAGCATCAAGCTGCCCGACGGGAAGCTCCAGCTCCCCGATGGCACCATCACGATGCCGGACGTCAAGATGCCGGACGCGAGCCTCGAGATAGGCTCACGCGGCGTGGCTGTCCCAGGCACGCCCCCCGAGGTCCACGTCGGCGAGATGGCCAGGCTGAGCGCTGCTTGGGAGGGCGGCAACAAACAAGTTGATGTGCCAAAGGTGGCTGCCGCCTTGGCTTCTCCCAGGTCCCTAGCGCCTGGCGCATCCAAGTCTGCGCAAGCAGAGAAGGCAGGCGCTGGGACGAGGGCACTGACTAGCGATGACGGCGAGACTGCGCTGGGCTCAGATAAGGGCAAGTACGGCAAGCTGCTGCTCTATCTGCTGCCTCTCCTCGCCGGCCTCATCCTCGGCGCACTCCTCGGGTTCTGCACCGGGAAGACTTGCAACGGCAGCGGCGGCGGCGCCGGCTCCGCCTCGGCGATATCGCGCGCGTTGCCCTTCCTTGCCGAGGAGGAGCCAGATACGACGCCTGGACTCCTATCGGCCCTTGGCTTCTTGCTCCCCCTCTCCTGCGCGTGAGAATCCGCGCACTTGAGAATCCGCGCACTTGCACTAGCTTCTTGAACCGCTTGCTGCTGCTGCGGTGATCCCTGGGGATGGAGGAGGGCGGATGCCTCCAGCACAGCGGCACATAATTGCATAAACATGTCTATGGACTGCGCGCTCGTGTCGACGCTTCTCTTGCTCGCTTGACTCGTTGTCATCGCTTTGGGGGAGGAGGGGGGGGGGTGCAGAGGGCGGGGGGAGGGGAGAGAGGGGGGGGGATCTATGGGATCTCCACCCCCTGTGCGTCAGCGCTGCACATACACGACGCGAGCGCACGCATCTCTTTGAGAGCTGCTTCGCGAATTCCCTTCCATTTATTTAACGATGCTATCTTCCCAAAGCAACGAACTCAAAATGATATGTGCACGCTGCAGGAGGGGCGGTACACAGAGATATGCTCCTAGCGGTGCTCGCGCTCCGCTCTCCTATTCAAAGCACGGCTTAGTTTTGGCCCACGAGCCACGTGTAGGTCCAAATATTAAAATGGCTACTCCCTCGCACAACACTGGGCAAGGGATTGGCACGCACTAGCACTAACACAGTTACACCACGGGAGTCTCGCTTAAGCGACTCCTGCGAGGGACGCGGCGAGGCACACACGAAAAAGTAGTTCCGCTCACCGGCAATAGAGGACACAATGAAAGAAAGCAAAAGAAACGTCTACCCGGTAGGCATGCAAGCTACGCAATCAACTCTCCCGCGGCTACACAACATCGATGGCATCGTCGAGCGGTGCGGCCAAGCGCCTCCTCTTTCATCGACGTTTTCAGTCCGCTCCAGCCTTCAGCAGCAGTGCCTTTATCTCCGTGTGGCCTTTCTGGGTGGCAGCATGCAGCGGCGTGTCTGAGGCGAGCATGCCGAGGCCACGTGTGAAGGGAGTGTTCGGGTTGGCGCCCGCCTTCAGCAGCTCCGCCACCACCTCTGTGTGGCCTTGGGCGGCGGCAGCATGCAGCGGCGTGGCCGAGGCGAGCATGCCGAGGCCCCACGTGAAGGGAGTGTTCGGGTTGGCGCCCGCCTTCAGCAGCGCCGCCACCACCTCTGCGTGGCCTTTAAGGGCGGCAGCAAACAGCGGCGTCGCCAAGGCGAGCATACCAAAGCCACTCCGCTCGCCCACGTCGATGTCGCTGCGCACATGCTGGTACTGGAGAAGCTCGACGACTCGAGGGAGCTCACCGGCTTGGGCAGCGGTGTAGAGAGGACTTGTGTTTTGCAATGCTTCGACGCCCGCAACAACATAGCAGAGAATCAAGAGGGCAAACAGCGCGACTGCCATATGTAAAGGGGTAGCTGCGCCGGGGGACGTATTCCTTGGCCTTGCCACGTGGAGCGGAGGTCTGAAAATAATTGCAAGACGTAAGCACGATTCAAACGACAGACAAGGCGCGCAGACGGACGGCTTCCTTAGAAGGGCCCTCGGCGGCGTGCACCTCGATAAGACGATAACGCGT
>NW_005200182.1:0-2532 GCF_000372725.1 Emiliania huxleyi CCMP1516 | reverse complement strand
TTTGTCATGTGCCCGAAGTATATCTTCGGAAAATGTGTGCCGTCCCTCTTTTTGTCGCTGTGTGCCGTCCCTCGCTTTGTCGCTGTGTGTGCGTGCCTCGCGCATATACCAGGCCACACGTGGCGTTTGCGTACTACGTTCTCGATCGCTCTGGATCTCATAAAATGGAAATAAAAGATAAAACACTGCTCATACATGATACAGGTGCTCAATGGTACTTCCCGCAATTTCAAACAATTCGTTTATAGAATAAACACGACAAGTCCTACGGTGGCGTGCTCTCAGTCTCACAAGTTTCCGTGTGTGGCGCACGCGCAATAAAACCACCCCGGGGCCAACCCTCTTCGGTTTCGTCGGCTCCAAGTGCACTAGGAACCCACGAAACCCGAAAAGAAAACGTGTACCGCCCTTGGAGTGTCTCTTGGAGTGTTGCTGTGGAGCGTCCGGTTTCAACACGCGCTCGCGCGCTCGCGTCTGCTGGCGCCCAGAGAACGTGTTGCACCTCCTGCTCTGGACGGAGTCCTGCTCTCACGCCTCGGTTCGACTTCACCTGGACGGAGTCCTGCTCTCAGAGTCCACACGCCTCGGTTGACGTTCGAGTCCAAGCTGCGTGTCCCTCTTCTCCCTTCTCCGTCGAATGGGGAAAAGCCGTCGGAGCTGAGCTGAGGGTGACCGTGCCGTCTCATTGCATCGTGCCCAGGAGGTCCGACGCCCACTCCCTGACACAGGGGCCCTCCGAGTTCGCGGCCCGGTCCAGCCAAAGCCGAGCCTGGCTGGCGTCCCGCGAGAGCCCGAGCCAGCCCGACAAGAAGGAGCGACCTAGCTCGTAGGCGGCGTACCCATGCCCAGCTCCCGCAGCTGCGGCCAGTAGCGCGACCCCGTTCGCCTGGTTCTTGCAAACGCCCTTGCCGTGACAGAGGGCGAAACCCGCCTTCTGCAGCCCCCTCGCGTTGCCCAGATCGGCCGCAATTTTGGCGTAGTGGAAGGCCTCCTCCGGCTGGTGCTTGAGGAAGTAGTAGTGAAAGTGAAGGCTCAGCATCGCCTCGGGGTCGCCCGTTTCGGCTAGACGCCGAAGGTGGACCAACTTCTCGCTCTCTTCGAGCCTCCGCCGCCACCGCTTGGCCTTGTCGCCGTCGATGTGAGCCGCAAGCTTCTCGATTGCGTTCCTGACCTGAGCGTGCGTGCGGCAGATCGTTGTGGTGTGTAGTGATGGGCGTGCGTGTTGTATGCGTTATCAGTCTTAGCGAGCAATATGGCGATTGTGGTCCCGGACCTGCGTGGCCTCGAGTAGCGTTGGCGACATCGGCATATTCGTGATAGGTGAGCGCAGCGCTGCTCCCTGAGTCGCCATGTGCCGCTCAATTGCGGAGCGCTCGTATATGTGGCCATCGGCAGCGGTGACTGGATCGAGAGGAAGCTCAAGGGTGATTGGGCAGAGGAACTCGGAGGCGGCCTCGTCCGCAAGTGTTGCGGCCCTTTGCCGTTTGCTCTCGGCGTCGGTGGCGCCGGACTTGCGTTTGGAGGGCATGCACCTAGATAGAGCCGGGCTCTCGGGGGGACGTTCGACTTTCGGGCGGAGTTGACCGAGCTCTAGGCTTGCGCCACGCTGCTTGCACCGGGTCCAGCGCCTGGGGACGGAGTCCTGCTCTCTGAGTCCACTCACACGCCTCGGTTGACGTTCGAGTCCAAGCTGCGTCATCCTGTGCGTGCCGGATAGAAAAGCCCGCTCGAACCGGCGGAGCACTTGGAGCACTTGGAGTGCAGTTAGCAGCCTCACATCCTCACATCCAGGGCCGGGGAATAAATAAATAAATAAAACGGGCACGCCAAACGAGGGGTGGGAGAAGGACAGGGTCCCCACCTGCACGAGCAGGATCTTAAGGACGATCAGGGACACAGGGGAACGGGAGCGGGGAGAGAGAGAGAGAGAGAGAGAGAGAGAGAGAGTAGGTGGGCGAGCTTCAGGCACGCTCATCTCGATCGTCAAGACGTTGCTACGCGCGGTCTTCCGCGGGGGGAGCTGCGTCGACGGGTGCGGGACCGCGGCGCAGCCAGTGCCGTGGCGATGCCTCCGGCTGTTTGCGGAGGGCGGCTTGCTGCTCGCTGCGATGGCGAAAAACTCGTCTCGCCACACGCCAAGGGCTTATGCTCTGGCGAGACGTGAGGCGCATGCGCCCAGGAGGGGAGGGGGCATGTGTAACGACACTGCTAGAGATGCCTTTCGGGGCCCAGAGATAAAACTTCTGTGATGCCATGCGTGACCTAGTAGTGTCCCCAGCTATGGGCGTGTCCACGTTGGAGCCAGGTGTGGTGTGGGCGCGAGAATAGCTCCGCCGTTCATGGAGGCAACCGATGCGAGTCGACTGGTGTGTGTCGTCGTGGTTTCGTATCAAGAATTCTCTCTCTCTCTCTCTCGAGCGGGGAGCGCATCGCGACACGGAGGGGGGCTGGGCAGGGTTCACCCACACGACAGGGTCCCAGGGATTCCTCTCTCGTATAGGACAGGTTGCACCCGGCGGCACGGGGGGTACC
>NW_005200183.1:0-2533 GCF_000372725.1 Emiliania huxleyi CCMP1516 | reverse complement strand
TGGCCCCGCCTCGGACCGCGTCGTCAGAGGGCGTTATGCTGATCCCAGCCATCGCCAAGAACAGCACGACTGGCTACAAGAACGTGTCCTACATCCGCGGCAAAAAGAAGTTCGAGGCGCAGGTGCAGGATGGCGGCACGCGTCTCCACCTCGGCTACTTCAACACCGCCGATGAGGCGGCCACCGCTTACGCTCGGTCAGAGTACGGCCGCGCCGACGCCGCCAAGCTGCTGCAGCCCCGCCCCGCTGCCACTCCTGCTGGCGCCGAGGCGATACGGCAGGTGGAGAGGGAGGGCCTCGCCCTCACCGCCAGTAGCAGCAGCAACACCGGCTACAAAGGCGTCCGCCACTGCCCGAAGCAGCGAGGCAGCAAGAAGTACAATCTGGAGGTGAGGACTGGTGGCAAGATGGTCACCCTCGGCTGCTTCGCCACCGCCGAGGAGGCGGCGCTCTTCTATGCCCGCAGGGAGGCGGGCAAGGACACGCTAGCCAGCGATCTCACTGCGCCGCCGCCGCCGCCGCCGCCGTCCTCGACCTCTGCGGAGCTGCCAGTGTACGAGCTCAGCATTCTGACGCCTGAGCAAATGGCCGCCAACCCGACATATAGTCCATCGTCCAATTTGGACTACCTTCTCTGGAACAAGTTATTTAGGAGCACCCCGGTTTCGGACATCGGCGAACGATTGGACGGTGCCTCCAACTGAGCCAAATGGAGCCCTGTGATGTGGGACCTCACTCCCAGAAGCTTGGAGCTTCAGGCCGCGACCACGTGGCTAGGTGGACACTAAAGTGCCATTTTGGCGCCAAATCTTGGCGGGAAATGACACGTGGCTTGGCGGGAGTGTGGTGTGGCTGCGCTGCTCGCCAGCGCTGCTGTTGAGCGCCAGCTGCTGCTCCCTTCAGCCAGACGGCCGGGCCTGCGCAGCACGACCGCTGGCCTTCCTCCTGCACCACAGGAGCGCGCCAAGGCGCGCGTCTGGGCAAGCAGTGCGTCTCATCGCGATGCGAGAGTCGACGCTGTGACGCCGCCGCTCGCCGGCTAGAATGACAGTGGCAGCATTCGAGTACGCGTCGAGCTGTGCGTACCAGCACTTGTATGCGAGCTCATTGTGTCCCTGAGCTGCTGTGGGGTGCGTGGGCTCAGCTGCGGAGCACGTACTGGGCGGCGGTAGGGGGGTGCTCCTAAATAACTTGTTCCAGAGAAGGTATAGTCGAGCGCGTCGGCGAGGTGTTTGGAGACAGGCTCATGATTATGCAGCAGCCCTAGCACTTGGAGCACTAGCGGCAGCGCCAACTTATGGCAGCCCTAGCGGCAGCGCCAGTGCGCGCACATAAAGGGGGGATGGGTGGGGGGGTTAGGGGGTGGCTCTCGAGGGCTATGCCCGAGTCTGTTGTTACCAGCGCACATACAATCCTAGCCAGCTTATGGCAGCCCTAGCGGCAGCGCCAATTTATGGCAGCTCCCTAGCGGCAGCGCGAAGTTAGGGTAAGGGGTTAGGGTTAGGGGGGGGGTAGGGGGTTAGGGGTTAGGGGTTAGGGGTTAGGGGTTAGGGGTTAGGGGTTAGGGGTTAGGGGTTAGGGGTTAGGGGTTAGGGGTTAGGGGTTAGGGGTTAGGGGTTAGGGGTTAGGGGTTAGGGTTAGTGGTTAGGGGTTAGGGGTTAGGGGTTAGGTGGGCGGATCCGCGTCAGACGTATGCGTAATACGTGAGGCGTAACCCTTGCTGGCCGCCACTTCTCAGTCAAATCCGTCGTGCGTGTGCGTAATACGTGGGACGTAAGCTCCCCCCGGACACCCATGGCGACCGATGCGTTCAGACGTATGCGTAATACATGAGGCGTAACCCTTGCTGGCCGCCACTTCTCAGTCAAATCCGTCGTGCGTGTGCGTAATACGTGGGACGTAAGCTCCCCCCGGACACCCATGGCGACCGATGCATCAGACGTGTGCGTAATACATGAGGCATAATCCCCTCTCCGCCGCCGTTCACGGTCGAGAGCGTAGTGCATGTGCGTAATGCGTCGGTCATAGGCCCACCCAGCCCCGATTTACGATCCCACTGCGTAAGACGTGTGCGTAATACACCGTGCGTAGCGCCCCGAGAGAGCCTCTCTGGCAAAGCTTACATAAAACAGATGCGTGGTGCGTGGTGCGTAGCGGCCAGAAGGTCGGTGGTAACGATCGGTGCAAGAAGACGTGCGCATAATACGCAGCACATCTGAAATCACCGATCGGGCTTTCTGTCTGTACGCGTGAAGCGAGGCGTATGCGTGACGCATCACTGAGCCGCCACCCGGCTTGACACGGCACCAAAATACACGACGTCTCAGCGACGTCCTACGGACCGTGGGCATGGATGTGCATAAGGTGGCCAATAATTGCGTTAGTGGCTCTTACATATCCATAGCGGGACTGGCCCCCTCCCATAAAAACAAACTATCCTACATGAGAAGGAAGACACCTGGGCCACACCTGGGGAGAATGCGTGCAAATGAATGTGCGCCTTTAATAGAGGTACAAACTACAATACCCTGCG
>NW_005200184.1:0-2534 GCF_000372725.1 Emiliania huxleyi CCMP1516 | reverse complement strand
CGATCGCTTCATTAGGATATGTAGATGGAAAAATTCCTGGTGAGACTCTCTCTCTCCTCCAAGACACTTCACCGAGCTGCAGGACGCACACAGCACCCTCCTCGATGACTACGACTACGTGGCGAGGACCTACGAGCAGTACGACCGCCAGGTCTTCGACTACTGCAAGGAGGGCCTCGCACACTTCCGATTTCACCCCGACGGCCTCCCCGACCGATTCTGGCAGTGAGCATCTACAAAGCGCACAGCGTCGCTACATGTACTCCCAGATCATTCATCATGCAGCATGGCTCGGCTTTTGGAATGCGTTGTAGCTACCGGGCGTGGCTAGGCGGGAGGCGGTGCGCTTCATCGCCGTCAGCCAGTACCAGGCGGGCGCCTTCCTCAACGCCGTCCCCTCGCGCCGCGACTTTCGTATCCCGACGTGGGCGCTGCGCATCGCCGTCCAGCGGCGCCTCGGGCTACCACTTGACGAGGCGCTCGCGCGGGGCGCGCCGACCTGCTCGGCGCGCGGCGGCAAGGTGCAGGACCCACTGGGCGACGCGGCCAGCAACATCGGCCGCCTCGGGCACTGCGGCCGCCATAACAGCCTCCTCGCCGCCCTGGCCAAGGTCATGCGGAGCGTGTGGGGCATGCTCGTCGAGGTGGAGCCGCGACTAGGTCCAGCCCTGGGTGAGCCGGGTTGTGACATTTGGCGATTCCGCGGCTTACTGGGTCCCTGAGCCGCTCCCCGTGTGCGATTATTGTGGCCCAGGCATGGTACTGATAGTAAACGGGTCAGAACCGGCCAAACACAGGCTACAGCCCCACACACGCGCCCGCCATAGCTCCTGGAGAGCATGCGCGAGTGACGCGCTACAAGCCGCGAGAGTGGCATCAGAGGCAGGAACGACGTGCTCTTGCTGCACCTTGCAGCTGCACCGAGTGTGCTCGCAGTGTATGCCACGGCCGCCGCCTGCGGCATTGCTCTCGTGCAGCTAAGGCGACGCAGGTCCATCAGCAGGGCTCATCCAATGCGAGCACACATTGTGCTTAGCCGCGGGCAGGTGGCAGTGCACAGCTGCACACCGGCTGTGGCGGCTCGAATGTCCCCGGCAGTGCTGCTAGTCATCAACTTGCGTATTAGGGCCGCAGCAGACTGCTGCTGTGGCAGCAGCAGCAGCCTGCTGCTGCCTGATTCAGTCAAGCCAGCGGTGCAGCGAGGCGTGCAGAATTCGCGCGGTTTGGTACCTCCTGAGGCTGAGCGCGTTCAGACTCGGTGACCGGAGTTGGATGGTCCGATGGAGCTCGGCGAGCTCCATCGGACCATCCATGGCCGGACGGCGGAGCGTGAGGTGGCGAGCGGAGAGATGTACCGCAAGACCAAAAAAACACGGATCTGACGATTGTCAGCGCGCTCGTGTCAGCTCGCAGCTGCTCCTGGTGCCGCTGCTTGGCCGCCGCGCTCGCACTCGCTCCGCTCGATGCCATCGTGAGGCTGCAACGGTCTGCGAGCTCCTTTCGCCCAGCGGGTCCACCACAGAGTTCCCAGTCATGTGCCCAAATGCGCCCGCCGTTTTTCGTCATACCCCCCCCCCCCGGAAACCCGCCGACTTTGATTGGGTCCGGTTCAACCTCACTCTCATCTTTATACTTACAGACACAAAACATCAGATCTGCGCCACCCAGGGCTGGACCTAGTCTCCGAAAAGCGAGCGGCTAAATGCCAATATCCGCGGCATCAGAGCGACGTCAAGTGTAACAAAAAGACACGCCGGGACAAGCAACTGCATCTTGCTCAACTATGAAATCGTCCTGAGAGCTGAGACACCGGTGACCTAAATCGCATGCTAGGATGCGATTTTGCATCTACGATGCACAGGTAGGCCTAAGATGGGATGTCACCGCCCCTGACGGCGGGCGCAGGATCGGGAGGCGCTGGCTCCGGCGCGGCCGCCGTCGCCGGCGGCGCGGGCGCGGGCGCGGGTGTGGGCGCGTGGTACTGCGTCTCGCGGATGAACGCCTGCGTGTCAGCTGCCGCGGCGAGCCGCTCGAGGTACGCGCAGAGCGGTCCGTGCGGCGCCAGCTCCTGCGCGGAGCCGGGCGGCGGGGCGAGCGCGCGCCACTTTGCCGGGTGGACGGCGGTGTGCGGCGCGTTGTGCGAGCACTTGAGCGGGTCGTCGTCGACGATGGCGGTGCAGCTCGCGTCCCAGGCCGGCCAGTGCCGAAAGACGCGGGCGAGGTCTTTGCGGATCAGCGGCTTGAGCGGGCCGGCCCCCCCCGCGGGCCCGGCGGCGCCACTGCTTGCAGAGACCATCGTGCCGGTGTCGATGGTGCACTCCTCCTGCGCCCACGTGAAGAGGAGGTGCGCCTGTACGGGGGCGAGGGACGGCGCTGACGTGTCGCGGGGACGCGTCCTGGGGAACGGGTGCTGCGTCCGGGACGGGTGCTGCGAGGAGGGCGGCGCTGGACGGGTGCTGCGAGGAGGGCGGCGCTGGACGGGTGCTGCGAGGAGAATGGTACTGGTCGGGTTTTGCGAGGAGAATGGCACTGGA
>NW_005200185.1:3208-4209 GCF_000372725.1 Emiliania huxleyi CCMP1516 | reverse complement strand
ACGAGCGAATACGGCCGGGGTGTGTCGGCCGGGGAGCCTCCGGCGGGCCTGCGGCGCGGGGCGCTGCGCGCGGCAAGCTTGCCGGAGATGTTGCCGCAGCAACAGCCTCCGGCGGGCCTCCGGTGGACGCCTAGTCGGCGTGGCGCGGCGCGCCGGCGCTCGCGCGCCCGCGGAAGCAGCCGGGGTGTGTCGGCCGGGGAGCCTCCGGCGGGCCTGCGGCGCGGGGCGCTGCGCGCGGCAAGCTTGCCGGGATGTGTCGGCCGGGGAGCCTCCGGCGGACGCCTGGCGGCGTGGCGCTGCGCGCCGGCGCTGCCGCCATTCGAACGAGGGCCGACTGCATCTCGACCGCATCTTCTGCGTAGATTTTGCGCGCCTATACAGCTCGCGGAGGAGCAAAGGACGCCCGATTAGCGCTGCGCGCGGCCGGGCAAAAATTTTTCCTGGTGGCGGCGTGCCGTCCTCCCATCTTGGGATGTTTTCTTTCATTATTTCTAAAAAAAGACAAAGAGATTTTGCTGAGGGGCCTCGGTGTCCTTTTCCAAAAAGAAAAATCACGCGTCACGCAGGCACCTCGCCACTTGGGAGGGGTCAGCCTCAGAAGACGTGGCTCGAGACGTCCAGCCTCAGAGTTTGGCCGGCCAGGCGCCCAGCTCTCGCTCCGCCCGCTTCCCACCGACCGAGCTCGCCGTCGACGCGCCATGGCGCGCGGCACCCTCAGCGAGCTCACCCGTCACCCCGTGCACCCCCACAACTCTCACCACCGGCTCTCTGCTCCCCCACCGCCCGCGCGGCGCCACGCTGCGAGACGCCCGCGCACGCCGAACGCCAGCCTCCAGTCTCTCCTCTCCATCACCATCCCTCCCCCCTCTCCCTCCTCTTCCTCCACGTGCCTCACCTGCCGTGACCGACAGCACCAGCCCGCCCCTGCCACTCAGCCCATCCCGCGCGCAGCGTGCCACAGCGTCGCTGTGACGCCGCACGGCACTCGAGTGTGTCTCACT
>NW_005200185.1:0-1534 GCF_000372725.1 Emiliania huxleyi CCMP1516 | reverse complement strand
TACAAGCACGGTCGATCCGTCGAAGCGCATACACTCGTTCCTATCACGCTGGAAGGCTTGCACGGAGCTCTGTGCCGGCACACAGAAGAGCCGTGCGGCAAGAAGAGCTCGATGGGGAGCGAGAACCGTCAGATTTTCAGGTGTAGCCTGAAGTCCGTCGCGACGCACTCAATCCCTCCCGAGCGAAAGCCTGTGGCTCTCTCGAACTCGTCGATATATTGCGAATAAACTGCTCTTCCCGCATAGCTTGCAGAGTCAGAGGCGCAGAAAGGCTACGAGTGTTCGACGAGTCTTGCGAGCTGCGCGGTCAAACCTGGGGGGGACTGACCGCATCAAGGCGGACTTCCGAAACCTGGGTGAGCACCTCTGGCAGTTCTCGCTCCCCATCGAGCTCTTCTTGCCGCACGGCTCTTCTGTGTGCCGGCACAGAGCTCCGTGCAAGCCTTCCAGCGTGATAGGAACGAGTGTATCGCTTTGACGGATCGACCGTGCTTGTTATCCACATCGATGTGACGCACACAGTGACACATCAACGACACACATTCTCCCACCCGCCGGGACGCAAAACGCTCTCGACGAGAGCCACAAGAAGGCGACCACACAGCAAGCCGCTCGGTCGATCACGTTGCTCGCTCGATGCCGGCGAGCGCATGGCGCACGCCTTGGACGGTGGCGAAGCCAAAAACACCGGCAGTGGCCGTCCGCTGGCGTGAGCGGCGGCGGTCGAGACCTCACCCTTCGCGCCGACGACCCAACCTCACGCGGAACAACCCAACCCAACCCAACAACCCAACCCAACCCAAAAAGCACGATTCTCAAGTTGGGCCCTCCGTGTTCCGATGGAAAAAAATCTTCCCCAGTTTTTTCGTGAATTCTCAGATCCGAAAATTCCGTGTTCCGATAGTTCCGATAGTTCCCGTGTTCCGATGGAAAAAAATCTTCCCCCCGTTTTTCGTGAATTCTCGCTCCCCATCGAGCTCTTCTCTTGCCGCACGGCTCTTCTGTGTGCCGGCGCAGAGCTCCATGCAAGCCTTCCAGCGTGATAGGAACGAGTGTATCGCTTCGACGGATCGACCGTGCTTGTTATCAAGACCGATGTGACGTACACAGTGACACATCAGACGACACATATTCTCCCACCCGCCGGGACGCAAAACCAACCTCACGCGGAACAACCCAACCCGGGCCAACAACCCAACCCAACCCAAAAAGCACGATTCTGAAGTTGGGCCCTCGGTATGGTATGGTACCCTCGCGGCCCAAAAAATGGGGCCCGCTCTCCTAAAACTGGTATGGTCTGGGTTGAGAGTACCATACCATACCACGCAGAAAGTCCAAACTCTGTGAAGCGCGTTCGATTTTATCGTGGCCCGACAGGGGCCTGTGTGGCTGCACCGGGACTGGCGAGTAAAGGACGCGCACGCTCTCTCGCGCCAGGTACGGGGTGAGCTGCGAACTGGAGGACCAGCACTTCCTCCGCCGTGGCGCCTCTTCAGCTGCTGCACCATGCGCTCGTGTCACTCTCTGCTCCTCC
>NW_005200186.1:0-2537 GCF_000372725.1 Emiliania huxleyi CCMP1516 | reverse complement strand
GCGCCCGAATCTTCGCAATAAAGTCGCCGTCGGGCTCGCCAGAGCCGCCCAACTCCTCGTTCTCCTCCTCCTCCTCCTCGTCCTCGTCGTCGTCAGCGTCCTGGGGAGGTACCAAATTGTCGCCGCCGGAGACGACTCGACGCCCGCTGAGATCGCCTCAGATCGGAGATTAAGTCTGACATGTCGCACGTTGCTCCTTTGACGCCGACACGTGACTCGCCCGTGCTGCGTGCAGTAGAGAGCGAGAGACCCGGTATCGCACAATGGTCAATGGACAATGCGATAATGACAATGCAATAATGATACAAAAATTTGTCCGTACTAGGTTGTGAGATAAAATACACCGGAGAACACGATCGAGACGCGAGATACTTTGTATCCGCTGCGCGCCCCGTGCTCTATAGCTTCTATATGCCCTACCCCTAGCATGGCCGTGGGGGCACGCGCTGCGGCCGATGGCCCGCTGCGCGCTGGGGGGGCGGCCCCCGCGCGCCGGTTCATAGAGCGTTCGCGAGCCGCGCCGACCCAAGAACACGGAAGAGTGGTACACAAACTCGGGCCGGATGTTGGGCAACGGAGAGCGGCGTATGCATGGCGGGCGTGGGCGTGGCAAGACAAACCTGACTTGGAACCTGTCGTTCCCCGGTCCTGCCCCCCGTGGCCCGCCCGAGCCCCTCAGATGCCGATGCAGCCCTCGTTGTGCGGATACAGCGGGAGGACGGCGTACATGATGCCCATGTACAGGAAGTACGCGAGGGGGAAGAAGACGCGCATCACCTCGTCGAGCCGGGCGCAGTCGAACAGACGCCGCTGGACGCAGGAGGGGAGCGAGACCTGGGACGCGGATTTGTCCGACGTTTCTTGCCCCCCTACCGTGGAATACGGAGCAAGGTAACGTGGGGGGGACTGGAATTCCCCCCTATGCTCACTAGGCTCGTATTCCACGGGACGGCGCCCAAGAACGTCGCGCCCATCCTCGCCTCCGGGCTCGACCCGGCCCTGCGGCGCGGGCAGGCGCTTTGCACGCCCCCACCCTCCCCGCCGCGGGGCGCCTGCTGCATGCAAGAGGAGGGGAGATGCGGCCTGCATGCAAGAGGAGGAGAGATGCGGAGCGTCAAGCCAAGAGGAGAGGTGCGGAGCGTCAAGCCAAGAGGAGAGGTGCGGAGCGTCAAGCCAAGAGGAGAGGTGCGGAGCGTCAAGCCAAGAGGAGAGGTGCGGAGCGTCAAGCCAAGAGGAGAGGTGCGGAGCGTCAAGCCAAGAGGAGAGGTGCGGAGCGTCAAGCCAAGAGTGGAGAGTGACGTTGCCTCCCCCCGGCCTGACCAGGCCTTTGGCCCGGGCGAGTACTTCGCGTCTCTCGCGCACCTCTCGCTGCCCTACTGCCGCGGCGGCTGTACCATGCTCGTCTTTGCGGCACAGCTCCTGTAGTTAATTAGTAGTTAATTAGCAGTTAATTAGCAGTTAATTAGCAGTTCGACCATGCTCGTCTTTGCGGCGCAGCTCGACCGCTCGATGCACAGAGAGTGCGACGTGCCCAACCAGTCGACCGTGCACTCCTCTCACTCTAGGTGCATCTCCCCAGATCTCCCCCCATCCCCCATCTCCGCCTCCATCTCCGCCTCCATCTCCGCCTCCATCTCCGCCTCCATCTCCGCCTCCATCTCCCCCTCCATCTCCCCCCATCTCTCCCCGTCTCTCCCCATATCTCCCCCCAGGTGCTGCTCGACCCTGCCAAGCCGCAGCCGCCACACGCGGTGCGCCGCCGCGCCGCCGCCGCCAGACGGGGAGATATGGGGAGATATGGGGAGATATGGGGAGATATGCGCCGCCGCCCGACGGGGGGCGGGCTCCCCTCCCCATGACCGGGAGCTCTGCAAGCTGTCTTGGGTGGTAAGAGGAGAGGGGCAGAGGGAGTCGGAGGGAGGGGTATGGTGTGGAGGAAGTTGGATGGACAGGGTAGGGGGGTGGCGGGAGGTGGAGGGAGGTGGTGGGAGGTGGTGGGAGGTGTAGGGAGGTGTAGGGCGCTAGCATGATCCTGTCTCTCGGAGGCTGCTCGCAGGAGCGGCACAGCTACGTCGTGGTGGAGGAGAACGAGTGGCAGCTCCCCCTCGCGGCGATGACCTTTGCGACGCCGGGGGCGGAGGTGCAGGAGGCGGCCGAGGCGGCGCGGCGGGCGCAAAGCATCGCGCAGCACGCGGAGGCCTGAGACATGGGGAGAGATGGGGAGACATGGGGAGAGATGGGGAGAGATGGGGAGAGATGGGGAGAGATGGGGAGAGATGGGGAGAGATGGGGAGAGATGGGGAGAGATGGGGAGAGATGGGGAGAGATGGGGAGAGATGGGGAGAGATGGGGAGGTATGGGGAGATATGCGGAGATCACGCCCGCCTGCGTCACCCTCACACGCCGAGGGCCGTCCTTCGCCTGCAGGTGAATGCGCCAACCTCAGGGCGGACAGACGGCCTCGTGGAGATATGGGGAGATATGGGGAGATATGGGGAGACAGACGGCCTCGGTGCCGTGCCCTATTACACTTTATA
>NW_005200187.1:0-2537 GCF_000372725.1 Emiliania huxleyi CCMP1516 | reverse complement strand
CGCAGGCGTACCTCGCAAGGGCCCGTGGCACCCAAGCTGCTCATCCGCAGCGTCGCCACATGCTGAGGAGACGGGCGCATACCGGGGGGGCAGCCGCCCCTCTCGCCGAGCGCCGGACTCGTCTCTTGCGCTCTCCTGCTGGACCGTGCCGCTTGGGGGTGGACAGGGACGTCTCCGTATGGTCTAGCTGTCTAGGTCTGGCTCCGCTCTGCGGCGGCGGCCGGCGCGTGCTGTGCTGGCCCGGCGCTCGGCCTGCACAGTGACGCGCGTCACGCTACTGTTTGCATGCACAACTTGTTGGTCCGAAACACAATGCACAGGTGAGGACGACCGGCACCTAGGCCCCTGCTCTCTGTGTATTGTGTCCCGTCCGTCTCGCTGCTCGCTCGCAGAGACCAGAGAGTCGCACGTGTGTGTTGTGTATACGACGAGGCTCTCGCCGTCTCGCGAGCGGCTCGACCTCGAGAGGTCGCGCAGCCGTATATTCGAAAATGGAGGACAATGTCGACACCGCTCTGATTCGACTTTTAACTCTTCAAAAATAATGACTTTTTCGATAAAGAACTTACGAAACCGGAAGGAAATCAATGCCAATCAACGACGCGATGTACAAAGCATACAAGAAGAGGAGAAAGAAGAGGACGGACATCGGTGATGACGAAACAGAAGCTAGCGCAGACGAGGGCAGGGCAGACCCGGGGACGGCGGAGTCGGAGCAGACGGCATCGGCCGCCGAGGAAACGTTGGGAAGAGGCACGAGGAGGGCGGCGACCTCGACCGACTACGGAGGACCCGTCACCAGACGACGCAGGGCAGACGACGGGGAGGCGGAGCAGACGCGCAGGGCGAGACGAGGGAGGGAGCAGGATGTTGCTGAGATCAGCAGGAGGATGTACGACGAGATTAGGAGCAGCAGGGACCCGAGGGACCATGTGGAAGACGGCTAGTGCTAGTCCCCCATCGGGAGGACGACCCCGGCTAGTCGCCGACCACACCCACAAAGAACCCTGCACAACGACCGCAGGGCGGGGACCTGTTCCTTTTTACCCATCTCCTAGTAGAGGTGTCCGCGTTATTTATTTATTTAATCAATGAAAGCCGACGGCCGGACGCAAAGGACGGACGACTTTGCCCCCCGGCGTCGGCCTCGTCTCTAACTCGGTGCGCGGCCCTTGTGATGGATCAGTGTAGCACTAGCCTATCTCGCGGGTCCAACAGCGCAGCCGCCGTTAGATCAGTGACCAGCCCCTTCCCTTCACGGTGGGCCCAGCCCGCTCACCCTTCCTCCCGCTCGAGCGTGTCCCCGCTCCCCCCCTGCTGCGCACATCAAGCTGACTGAGCACGTGCAGCCTGTCCCCTAGATCAGATAGGCGGAGAGAGCTGAGCACGCGTGGGCTCGCCTTCCGGCAGGTAAGTACGCGATGATCGATCCCAAGGGGACCCCCTGGTTGAAGGTCCTCCTCGCCGGCGCAGCCGTCGTTGGCACGTCCGTTGCGACGGGAGCCTGGCCGAGTCATAACAGCTGTTATGAGGTTGTTATGCTGGCTGTCATAACAACCAGTGGGAGGTGTTATGAGTGCTATGAGGTGTTATGAGGTGTTGATGCCGCAATGGTTAACCCGCGTGCACAAAGCACGCTACAAGACACTAATTCCTACTCAAACGACTCGTCAAGACACCCCGCGCGCAGGCCCTTGTGCGGGCTACATCCATTCCCGCCGTTCTCCATGGCGCGCGTAGCTATGACAGGGACCGCGGCCGCGGACCCGGCGGCGGACGGGGCTGGCGCGCAAGCGCCGGCCACCGTCGTGCCGCCGGGGATGCGCAGCGGACGCTGGAATAGCTCCGATCGCGCGCAACTGGAGGACGCGGTGAGTGTCGCAAGGCTGTTCGGTGCGTCTTGTGTCAGGGTGATAAGGCCTGGCTACGCGACCATCGAGGTCGACCTGAAGCACGAGAAGGCCGCGGGCGACCGCGAGTCGGTGCAGGCGGCGGAGCGCTCGTACATCGAGCGCACCGCGCCGAAGAAGAAGGAGCCCACCAAGGAGCAGCTCGCGGCTCGAGCCGCGGCACGCAAGGCCAAGAAGGACCGGCAGAAGGCGCGCCGGGCGACGGAGGCTGGCGAGCGCGCCGCGAGCGAGGCCGAGCGCGCGGAGGCCCCGCGGGCGCAGCTGCGCGAGAACATCCAGTACGTGATGGCCGGGCTGCGGTCTGCAGCTGCGCAGGCGCGCAGCCAGGCCGGGTCCAAAATGGGGGTCGAATACTCGCTGCCCCCGGAGAGGGACGACGGGTATCGACGCGGCCCCAGCAAGGTGTACGCCACAGTTCCCCAGGGGACCGTGGCGACGACCGTCGCCTCGGACTGGCTCGCGAACGAGCTGGCCGAGCACGGAGAGATCGATGCGGCATACCGCGACCGCATAGTCATGCACCTGATGACGGCCGCCGGCGCCTCGGCGCCGGCCGACGCCGTGTTCAGGTTCACGGCTGGCGACGCGATGCAGACCGAGGACGACGAAGAGGACGCTGATCAATCT
>NW_005200188.1:183568-196825 GCF_000372725.1 Emiliania huxleyi CCMP1516 | reverse complement strand
AGTCAAACACTTATGAGTTATGTTTCTTCAACACACACACACCGGAGCTCGGGCGCACTCGGGGACGGGGGCGGGAGCTCTATCCTCTATGGGCGGAAGACCAAGAGAGAGAGCAGTGACCCCGGCTAGGGGGGTGCGCGGTCGCAGGGAAGGGGCCGTAAATCACGCGTGAGTTTAACCGTTTTGGCACCGCGAATTCTTCTCCAAAGCGAAGCCCCCTCTCCTAGCTAACCCTCGGAGACCCGTGTTTACTTTACGGCCCCTTCCCTGCGACCGCGCACCCCCCTAGCGCCTAGGGGTCAGGGCTCTCTTGGTCTTCCGCCTGTAGAGCTCGCCCGCCCCCGTCCCCGAGTGCGCCCGAGCTCCGGTGATAAGAAACATAAATAAGTGTTTGACTGATAACAGACCGATATCCAATTCACACACACACCTCACCGGCATGGAGCATGCTGCTAGGACACACACACAGGGATACCGCGTCCTGCGCCGAGGACGCAGACACGCACTCTCCCTCTCCCCTCTCGTTCTCTCCGTCGCCGACCCCGCAGTCGGACACACACACACACACACACACACACACACACACACACACACACACACACACACACACACACACACACACACACACACACACACACACACACCTGTCTATTCATACACACACCGAGTTGTTGCGGCAATCGCACCGCTATGCCAGCCCCAACGAAATGCGCGCGGTTGCGGCGGCGGGGGTTTTAACCACCCAAGACTGCTTTCAGACGCTTACGCCAATTTCCGCTCAACCTGCGCAAATCGTGACCGGCGGAATTCGCGGACCCGAGGAGTCTCGAGCTTCAGCTGGCGAATCATGCCGCTCTCGGCACAGAAGCAGCGCGAGCGCCGCGCCGCGCAGCGCGCTGCCGAGGCTCAGGACGCGGCTCGCGGGCAGCGCAACCGCCCGGCGCCGAGCCGGTGCTAGGCCGCCTCCGCTGCGCCTGCTTCCTTGCGCGCCGCTGGACGTCGGCCGAGAAGACCGCTTCCCTCTGGGGACCCGACTCCGCGAAGATCGCGCGCGCGTCGTGAGTGGCGGCGCGCGCGCGATCTCCGTTCCCGGGCACGCCGGTCGCAGTGGCATGGGCTCCCAGGCTCAAAAGCAATCCCGTCAACAGCGAGCGAGCGCCGCCGCTGCTCCTCCTCCCGCCGCCGCTCACCAAGACTCGGTGCCGCCGTTCTCGCCGCCGCCGCCGCCGCCGCCGCCGCCGCCGCCGCCGCCGCCGCCGCCTCGCGCCTCGCCTCCGTCACCGCCGCCCTCCATCTCGCAGCGGCGCGTCCCTCTGATATGGCGCGGGCGCCTCGCTCACCGGCGCCTCGCCGCCGCCCCCCCCCCTTCTCGCGCCGCTCCGCTCGTGGCCGCCGCCTCCCCTGTCAATCCCGCCGCCTCCCCTGTCATCCCGCCGCCCGCACCACCGCCGCCACCGCCTCGCGCCTCGCCGCCGCCGCCACCGACCGCCCTCCCCTGCGTCGCTGAGCGCGGTGCAGGGGGCGAGCCCCCGCTGCGCAGCCTCACCGCAGTGCACTGCGCTCTCCGCGCCCCTGACGATTAGTGAGGAGGTGGTGTTGCACAGCATGGAGCTCGGCGAGCGTTTAGCGAGCCCCTCAGCTAGAGCGAAATGCTCCCGCGCGAGTATGTTTTTGCCGCAGGAGCCTGTTTGCCAGGCTGGCCAGATCGGACGCGTGGAGGGAGTCTAGGATGGGGAGAGAGGGAGGGGTAGAGGATTGGTTGGTGAACAGTCTGTCTGTGTCTAGGTTAGAGAGCAAAAGGGATAGAGGGAAGAAGGGAGGGAGGGGCGTTTCGTTCTAAATTGATGAGAGGACTAGCACTTCACCGCCCGCGCACACTCTGCCGCCCATCCCTCCAAACGGGCTTCTTGGGTGGAAAGAGATGCCACCGGCGGCGTAAAAGAAAGAAAGAAAACACACAACCCAAGGGAGGGATGGGAGAACGGCACGCCGCCACCACACAGGGATTTTAAGGAGAGGAGGGTGTGATGCGCTAGCCGTCGCCCACCCTGGGGGGTCTGCCTCCTCGTATCTCTTTTCGCAGTCTGCGGTGTGTCCGGTTACTCAAAGCGGTCTGGTTTCTTCTCGACGAAGTCTACCTCCAGTATCGTAGTCTTTGTTAGTATCGAGGTCTCGCGAGTTTTGGGGGTTCTCGGCGCCGCGACAGCGCTGCGAGCCGCGCGATGCCACGGCGCTCGGCCTGCTGAGAGAAGAGCTTCCCGGACGGCAGTGACAAGTTACCCGACATCAATCGTCGACGGCAACCTCGAGAACTGCGCCTCCAAAGTCGCCCAGATTCGCCTCTCGCGGCACGCTGAGTTAGTATCGCCGGTGCGCCAGCAGGCTCTGCTCCACAGCAGGGCATGCCCGACTGGCTCCTGCTAGCCGTGCGTCCTGGTGGCATCCATTGCCAGCTCAGGTAGCCTCAGGAGGTCGCCTCGCGCACGGCGCGGCGTCGCACAGCACCGCTCAGCGTTACTACCGAGTTAGTATCGTCGACCCACAGAGACTGCTCTTCTGTAGGTGGAGCCGACAAACGCCGGCCGGGTCGGCGCCGCCGCCCCCATCGCCGCCGCCGGGGCGGCGGCGGCCTCGGCGGACCATCCGGCGCGCCGCGCGCCCGTCGGGGAGGTGTTCACCACCCCTGGCTCCTCACCCCGCCACGCCTTCGTGCGGACGCCGTGGCACCCACCTCAGGCGCCGCTCGGACTCGGTTGACGGCCACCCAAGTGCTTGGCTCATGCCAAGCCGACCGGCAGGCGATTCCCAGTCACTGCTAGGCTAATCTCGGGCTGTCCTGCGTCAGTGTGGTGCCGTGAGGGGCGCCGCCCCCAAAACTACGATCGTTAGTACCGTGCGGGGGCAGTGCATTTAATTCTGTCAAAAATCCAAATCTGCTCCGTGGCGCTTATTGGGCTAGGATCATACGTCCGGGAGGCCCCCCATGCGTGCCGTAACGATCGACAGCGATCTGGCTACTCTGTTCACGTTCACACCTCGTAAACCCCCCATTACCCCGATACAGGAGGTAGCCCTCGGCGCCGGATCGTCGTCGAGACCGGATCGTTGAGGCGTCCTTGGCAGAGCACACATGACGTGCTCTGCCGTTGTGCTCTTCTTCGTCGCGTTCGCGACTGCCGCGCAGGGTGCTCCCCATTTCTTCGGTGTCGTGCCGCACCGAGGGCGGCTCCTCTCTGCTGCGCCTGCTGAGGGGGGCGGTGGCGATGAGGGAGATAAAGGCGGGGCAAAGGGTCGCGGCCGACGGAAGGGCGGACGGCATAACCGGCGACGCCGAAAACAGGACAGCGCGACAGCCGTCAACTCCACCGCCAGCACCGCCGACCAAGCTGCGCCGACCAAGCCAACAGGCGACGAGAAGGGAGTTGGAGAGGAAGGGAAAGTGGATCAGCCGAGCCGGCGGAATAAGCGGCGCGGCGGCAAGCGGCGCAAGAAGCGCTCGGGGGGCGCGAGCCAAGAGGCTGCAGCGCCAGCCGAGATCGCCGCCGCGGCGGAGGAGAAGAAAGAGGAGAAGGCTGCGGACCTTCCCGACACGGCAGATGCTGCAAAGGAGGCGAAGGAGACGGAGGGTGCTGCCGCGGCTGGTGAGGGTGGGCGTAAGCGGCGGCGGACGCGTCGCAAGGATGCAGGACAGAAGAGGAGCTGCGGAGTGGGGACGCACGCGCAGGCTCCCCACGCCTCCCCGTCATTGCACAGGCCAGCGCAAGCAAGGCCGGCGCAAGGCAAAGTCTCGCGCGACCGCCGTGCCGCCGTCCCCGCCCCCGCCGCCTCCGCCCGCTGCTGCGGAGGCAGGAGGCGGCGAGGAGGTGGACGGCGAGCTCACGGGCAGCGGCGTCAAGGCGGCCGACGAGGCGCCGCCCCGGCCGCGGCGATGACGCCCCGCCCTGGATGCACACCTCTCCGCTACCTCTGACGGCGCGCGCTAGGCGTCCAACGAGGCCCCCGCGAGCGAGCGGGCGAAGAGGGTCGGGCGGTGCAGCCCGCGTCGTAGCAGTGGTAGACGTCCGAGTAGACGCTGGTGAAGAGGTCGCGAGCGCGCCGTCGTAGGCGCGGCAAGCGGCGTGGCCGGCGCAAGCGGGGCGGTAAAAGTGGCGGCGACGAGGGAAGCAAGGGCGACAGCAGTGGCGAGGGCAGCGGTGGCGGTGGCGGTGGAGCCGTCGATGGCGGCGCAGTGGTCACGGGTGGGGTAGCAGGCGAGGGCGACGATATGGCACAGGCGCAGGCGGCGGCAGCGGTTGCGCTAACGGAGGCGAAGCGAGCCATGGCACACGTGTTTAGTGGCACTGCCTCTGCCGCCGCTGCCGCGCCGCACCATAGCGCGTTCATCGGCGTCGCGCTGATCGCTGCCAAGCTGGTCTGCTGCTGGTGCTGCTGGTGCCGACGCGCAGCGAGGCCGAGCCCTTCGCCATCTTTGGCCGCGACGGGCAAGTCGCGCGGCATCGCGCTGCGCGGGGGCGCGGGCCCGTCGATTGAATTCTAGCGCAAAAAGCGTCCGAAGCCCGCTGCAGGTAACCCGGATAGCCCCCTGTGCCTCCACCTCCCGAGGGCGGGTGATAGCGTGCCCATGTCGCACTAGTGCGTGAGGTGCGTGTTTCCCCGCGGGCCCCCGCCGCTCTTCTTGTTTCTACGTAAATGTCTCTCCTTCGGGGCCTATGTGCATGTGCATGGATATGCGGTAGCACCCCCACCCACCCGGCGCAGCAGCACATTCCAGTTTCCGATTCCACATGCACATGCACATGCACACATGTAGCATGTGCATGTCGAATTAAGTAATATGCATGTGCGTGTTGTGTTGGGCGTGCCACGCCGTTTCAATCGTCCGGTGAGCCGCCTCCGAGGCGTGGCAAGGCCTCCTTCTCCTCCCTGGCAAGCTCTAGGAGGGAGAGACCGCTGCCGGGCGCGACTGGCCCTCTCGACCTCAACCCATCGCCTGCTCTTGCCCGGCGCCTGCCCTGCATCCGCCGCACGAGCGAGTCCCAGAAGCCGGCGACGAGGTCGGAGAGCTCGGCGCTGCCCGCGTCGTACTTGCGCCGCTTCGCCTCGTCCGTGAGTACCTCGTGCGCGAGGGTGACCTGCTTGAATATCAGCTCGGCCGACAGCCTCTCGAGCTCTGGCAGTGACGCGCAGCGATCTGGGTGCCACCGCATCGCCTGTCGCCGGAACGCGCGCCTTATGTCGGAGAGGGGCGCGTCACGCGCCACTCCGAGGATCGCGTACGGGTCGAGGTTTTGTGTGGCGAGGACGTCGTCGTCGATCACTTCTCGGAATCGTTCCTCCGCCTCGTCCGGCGACGACTCTCGCAGCGCCGCCGGCTCCGCCGCCGTCGCCAAGCCGGACACGCCGCACTCCTTGTCGAGGTCGGCCACGCTATAGTCGCCGAAGATCGCGTCCCAGCTCTCCTCAAACGGCGTGGCGGCCGTGGCCGCGGCCGATTGGGCTCCGGTCGCCTCCTCGTAGATGCCATCGATGAGCTCCTGCACACGCTGGTCTGCCTCGCGCCGGCGCACGGCACCGGACGCCTGGCGCCGCTCGAGGCGCCTGAGGTAGAGCGGGTTCAGGCCGACGCCAAACATGGGGCAGTCCGCGCACCCTCGGCTGGGGCAATTCGTGCATCGATTTCCCATCGCAAGCGAGCCATAGTAAGTGGCCTGCGTCTCGGGGACGGCCGCGTCCTGTCCCGTCCACGCTCGCTTGAACGCTGCGTAGTTGTTGAAGTCGAGGCTGCCTTCGCGCATCGCTCGCTCGCTCTCCAGAGTGACGAGGTCCTCGAACGACACGTAATGGATGCAGTTCACCGGGCACGTGTCGATGGCCTCGTCAATCAGATCTTCACTGTCGCCGCCCTGCGAGAATACGCGAGCCTTGCCAGCGAAGTCGTCATTCATGACGAACGTGTTGCGCGCCACCAGAGCGCAATTCTTGCACCCGATGCACGTCTCCTCGTCCACGTAGGTCATGCGGGCGAGCACAGGCTCGCCAGCCTCGTCCACCTCGAGCGTCTGCGAGGACGGAAGCTCCGGCGACGGCTCCTGAGAAGCTGAAGGATCGGAGTAGATGGAGTCGATCAGGTCGTCACGCCGGCCAGGCAGCCGCCAGGCGAGCGCGGCGGCGAGCATTGCCCAATTCCAGTCAACACAGCAGCTCAGTGTGGGCAGAGTCGAAGAGCTAGAGCGCGCCCCAAGGCCATCCTCATTGGAAAAAGAGAAAAAAAGAGGCCGAGGGCTTTGTTGCCTGAGCAACAACATGACTTGGAGGCAAATGATCGGAGTGGGAGTCAGAAATGTGGTCCTTGCGCGAGGGGAGCTCGATAGACTCGAGGGGCCAGGATACGCCGCGAGGACGACGGAGTTGCGCCGAAAAAGGCGAAAGAAACCGCGAGAACAAGGGACCGGCAGGCGGCGGCGTCACAGGACGAGGCAGAAGAGAACGACGCGACAGAGGAGGAAATGACAAGGGAGAGAACGACGAGAGTGGGACGACCGCGAGGTGGCATGAAGGTTGCAGCGAGAAGCGGCGAGAGACTGCGAAGAGAGATAGGAAGAGGCAGACTCCCTAGGGTGGGCGACGGCTAGCGCACCACACACCTCTCCTTAAAATCCCTGTGTGGTGGCGGCGTGCCGTCCTCCCATCCCTCCCTTGGGTGTTGTTTCTTTCTTTTTCTGCCCGCAACCCGATGCCAATCATCCGGCCCGCTGGGTGCGCTTCTGAGCTCCCCGGCCCTGGATGTGCGGTTACTGATTGCACTCCAAGTGCTCCAAGTGCTCCGCGGCTCAGCTCCCCGGTCCTGGGCGTGAGGTTGCTGACTGCACTCCAAGTGCTCCAAGTGCGTGAGTGACATGTGTAGTAGGGTGCCGACAGCCAAAACTCCGCCGCTGCCGTCCTTGACCTTGTGGCAGGCGGTGGATGAAGCGGCGGCGGTGGATGAGCTGCGAGAACTGCTCATTAAGACCCAGGCCATTCATGAGGGCGCGCTCGAGAGCGGCTGGATGCGCTGGTTGAATGGTCGAATCCACTGAGCGGCGAGGACGGTGGAAATGCGCACTCGCTGCTAACTGACAACGCGGACGGCACCGGAGGGAGGGCAAGATTCCCTCTGGCTCGGAGCAGACCCCCGGAGGCTTGCTGGCGGCATTCAGCTCGCCGGAAAACCAGTCAGTCTAAGCCATACGCGCCATGAAATGCGAGGACGCCCTCATCTATTGCGCTCTCCTGGCCGCGGCGGCGCATCGCCATCGCGCGCGGCCTGTTGACCTCGGACCCGTCCTTCGCCGCCTGCACTTACGCGCTGAGCGACGTGATGCTCCGGCAGGCGAAGGAAAAAAGAGAAAAATCACTGCGGGGTGAGTGACATCTGTGTGTCGCTCGTACGTGTGGTCATCATCTGTCCCGCGTCCACCCATACCGCGTTGGTGTCCAGTCCGAGCCTGGCTGTTCTTCACCTTTCTATACCTAACCTAACCTAGTGACAGGATGTACATGTTGTGTAACCAATGAAACCATCCTCGCCTCTCCCCTAGCTCTCCCCACAGCACACTGCTCCACAGTAGAGAGGGGACAGGTTGGAACGCGCAGGCTGCGCGCAGGCTTTGTGGGGGCCTGGTGGGGGCCTCGACGACGACGACATTGCTGTGCTTTTCACTCTCGGAGATGGATCAAACTGGTTGATTGGCACAGGGCTGTCGGGGACCGTGAGCTTGACGGTGGTCGCGCTGTCACTCGTGTCTGCGAACAGTGGCATCGCACACTTCTTCGGCGCGCGTGCTGTGTCAGCCATGTTCAGTGGCGCTCCGGCTGCCCGCCACGGCCAAGACAGAGAGCGGAGGTTCCGGTGCGCGCCTGTAATTCTTTTTTAGTTTAACACCAGCAGACCACAGCTCTCTCTCACAGGCGCACTCACACCACCACCTCCCCTCCCCTATCCTCTTCCTCCTCCTCCTCCCTCGACTCCCTCTCCCTCCGCCTCGCTCCCCTCGCCAGAAACTCCAGCTCACGAGCCATCCGCTCGTCGCGCCGCAGATCGCCGTCTCCCGCTTCGTACAGCCTCGCCAGCGCCGACAGCACGTCATACTCGCTCATGTCGCCGCCTGCCAGCCGCCGCGCCTCCTCCTCGGCCTCGTCTCGCCACGCCTCTCGCTCCGCCCCCTCGGCCCGCCCGCCATCTCCCGCCTCGTCGCGCCCGCCACCGCTCGCACCCAGCACCGCGCGGTACCACTTTGCCGCCTTGGCCGCGCTCTCCTCCACGCCCACGCCGTGCTCGTACGCGAGCGCGACCGCGCTCATCGCGCTCGCGACGCCCGCCTCCGCCGCCTGCAGCGTGTACCGAGTCGCCAACGTCTCGTCCTTTCCGAGCGGCCTCTGCAGCGAGTCCGCCAGTGCCGCCAGCACGCCCTTGCGCGGACGAACCTGCGAATGCAAGCAGGCTAGCGCCGTGATCGCGGGCAAGTGGCCGAGCGCCGCGCTCGCCGCGAGGTGGTAGAGACCTCGCGCGGGCGTCGCGAACACGCCCGGCCCCAGGCTCTCATCGCCCGATCGGACCGAGCGCGCGTGCAGCAGCGCGAGCGCAAAATGGATCGGCGCGTGCAGCCGCTCGCTGCTCTCGACGGCCGTCGCGATCGGCCTCGCGGGCGGCGCGACGATCAGAGCGAGCGGGCCCACCTCCTCGCCCGCCGCCGTGGCCGCGGGCACCGTCGCTGCCGAGGACGCGGCGTGCCGTGCGAACGGGTGCAGCCCGAGCCTCTTGCAGATCGGATTGCACTCGTGGCTCGCAAAGAAGAGCGCCATCCCTCTCAGGCCCATGTTGCCGCGCCCGAACCCCTCGCCGCTCCGCGTGTGGACCTGCGGGTCCGTGAGCATATCGCCGACGCCCTGCACGTCGACGACGATCTCCCTGCCGCGCGAATACTCAAACGTGAAGTGGCTGAACGCGTGCGGCGTGTAGCGGATGATCTCATCCGTCACATAGCCCGAGTTGGACGAGTATTTTGTGAAATCGCCCGAGAGGAATGGCTCGACGGCAAAGTGGCCGCGGCCGGGAAGCGCCAGCATCCAGCACTGAACAAAGTCGACGGGCTTGGGCACGCGCTGCGCATTGAAGGCCATCGCAAAGGCCTTGGCCTGCCCCTGCATCCGGCAGTCTGCCTCCAGCAGAGCGACGCTGTCGGGCTCATTGGCTGCATACTCCTTGGCGACGAAATTCGTGCCCGCACCGTGCCATCCTTGCTGTGCGCTTTGCAGCACCTTGCAACGGTGGCATAGGCGCATTCCGCCACGAGCAAAGGGATCACGCTCAAGCCTTACCAGGACGGCATCAGCAGTCCACGTGCGGCTCGCAGCATCATAGCGCCTCCGGACGCCGAGTGCCGTGCTGACTTGGACCTCGTTGCGCCACGGATCTGGCAGCTCTCTCGCAGCGCGTGCGGCGTCGCGCCATCGATCTGACGTCGAGGCTATGGACAATGCAACGCCACTCGGTTTTTGCAAAGCGGCCGCACTCGCGAGAGACTGCAAGCTGGCGCCGACGAGGCTGATGGCCGCCGGCACGCCATGCGCACGCACGACGGCGAGCAGCACGGCCGAGTGCAGGTCGTGGAGCTCTTCGAGGCCAAGCTGCTCGAGCGCCGGCGATTGAGGCGGAGCGCGTGGCATCGCCGTCGTACTTGGCGCTACCACCCTCCAGCGCCGCTCCCGCCGGGCGGGACGAGGATGAGCACTGCGAGGTATTGGGGATCACAATGTGACGACCAAAACGATCTTGGGGGCCAGAGGTGAGACAACAGGCCGGGGTGCACACGGTGCACACACCACAGAGGGAGAAAAGAAAGCCGCATCGCCACGAGAAGTGCGGTCTTCTGATAAACGCAGTATGGAAGATACAAAGAGACGGAGGAGCAACGAGCGCCCTGGCGTGAGCCAAAGACATCACAACAACGAGGCACGAGAGCGTGCACGACAGAGCGACAACGCAGCGCACTGCCGTCCAGTCGGCGCTGAGTCGGGAGAGAGAGAGAGATTTTTAGCAATACCAAACAACTCTAACACTCACACGTAATTTGGGGCCTGGAGCCCTGTTCACGCGCGCGCGAGACGTGCAGACAGGGTTGCCAGGTGAGTCGGCGAAGGGACGGCTGCTGCGCAAAGTGATCAGTTCTAATGAATGTACCGGGGCCCAACGGATAGATGAATCCGGGGCACCCTCCGCTCGAATCCCTGGCCGGGGGTTCGAGGTGGCCCCCACCCCCCACCCTGAGGGAGGGTGTAGAGGATGTAGAGTGTAGAGCGCTGTAGAGCTGTAGAGATGTAGAGCGCTCTGGAGCGCTGTAGAGCTGTAGAGCTCTACATCCGGCGCGGGACAGAGCGATGCAGATGTAGAGCACTGTAGAGCGCGATTTTGCTGTAGAGTTTGTTGTAGAGGCTCTACAGCGCAAACCCGCCGGGAAGGCAGTGACTCAAAGAGGTCGAGCCGCACTAGTGGGGTGTCTCCGAGCTTACACTGGAGCTCTGATGGACGGCCCTGACCATAGCGGGTCAGCAAGCCCTAAAACGGCGGGAGGGGTAGGGCTTATCGGAAGAGCTAGAGGGCTCAGCCACCCCTCCACCCCCTCCACCCTGCACCCCTCCACCCTCCCGGAGCGAGAGAGGTCCGTCCTCGAGCCCTCCCACTTCCACCCCTCCGACCGGAGGGCTCGCCAGCCCACAGGGCTGGAGGGGTCCCCGTCGGATCGGCGTCGGGAGGGCTCCACAGGGCTAACCCCCTCCCCGGACGCCGGGTGGGCTCGGAGGGACGGTCGGACAAGGGAGGATCTTCGTGGCGGTAGGGCTCGAGAGGGGTCGGAAGGGCCCTCCGGGAGGGGTCGCAAAAAGATAAAAAAACGAAGTCGCGGCTTATGTGACTGCCCCCCAAGAGGGCTCGGAGGGCTCGAGCTTCCGAGCCCTCCAGACCCCTCCGAGCCCTACTGGAGCCCTCCAGCCCTCCGAGCCCTCCGAGCCCTCCGAGCCCTCCGAGCCCTCCGAGCCCTCCGAGCCCCCCGAGCCCGGTTCGGCGGCTCGCCCCTCCGAGCCCTCCGGGCACTCCATCCCTTGTGAGCCCTCCCGAGCCCTCACGAGCCCACCAGCGCCACCCTCGTGCCTCTCTGCCCTCTGAGCCCTCCGACCCCTCCGAGCTCTCCACCCCTCCCAAGCCCTCACGAGCCCTCCTACGCCTCGCTTTTGGCCAGCCCTCCCAGCCCCCACCCCTCCTGGGCCCTGCCGCCTGACACCTCTGCCGGTGGAGGGCTTTAGGTCACGGTCCACACTCCCGCCCTCCCGACCCCTCCACACCCCTACAGCGGCACCCCTACCCCTCCCGCCGTTTTAGGGCCTCCTGACCCGCACTCGCCCTGACTATCCCCCTCCGCTCGAACCCCTAGTCGAGGTGGCCCCCACCTGGGGCCGTCCATCAAAGGGACTGCGGCAGAAGACGCCCAATCTTGCACACGTGCAAGAACCATACTTTCGTACGCGAGTTTTTCTTTATTTCCCTCTACTCGAGTAAGAAAAAACATGCGGATGGCGCTGAACGGGACCGCGCCGCGCGACGAAATATCTGCGAGCGTGCGAGCGGTGGCTGCGGCGGCAATCCAGGCGGCCGCATCGGCCTCGAGTCGCGACAGCGCGTGCGATGGTATTGCGAATCTGAACGGCAACGGCTTGACGCGAGCGCCTGCAGTTGCCGTCAGCCTTGAGGTGGGTGCCGGGCAGCGTGTCATCGTTCGAGTACAGTATCTACCAGCAACTACTGGGGGCGAGCCCCAGTGGCTGACCCAGGCGGAGGAGAATCTGCAGGCGTCTGACCCGGCAGCGGAGAAGTGGGAAGCTACAGAGGCGGAGGCAGAGGCGGAGGCGGAGGCGGAGGCAGAGGTCGCAGGGGAGGACGCGGTGACGGCAGAGGTGACCGCGACGGGAGCGGTGACGACGGCAGAGGCAGGATCGGAGGCACTAGCAGACGGACCTGCGGCGGAGGAGGGGGGGGCAGCGCCAGAGGAGGCAGTGGCTGCCGAGGTGAGGAAGGGGCAAGTGGGGGCGGCGGCGGAGGACGCGTCGCATCGCGTTGTGCCGCGCGAGGCGGCGAGAGGTCTGCCGGCGCGTCCCGGCCTTGAGATGCTCCTTCGGCGACAGCACGACGCGCGCGTCGATGCGGCAAAATCGACTCGGCTGTACTTGATGATGGGGCGGCGCGTGCGCGCGGCAGCAGCCTTGCGCATCCAAGCCATGTGCCGCGGCCGACTGGCGCGCATTCTCACGGAGAGGCTCCGCGCCGCCAGGGTTGCGGCCGCGTGGGTCGTAAAGACCACCGCGGACGGCCGCCGCTTCTACTACAATCGGCTGACCAAGCAGCGGCAGTGGAAGATGCCAGAGCTCAAGGCTCGCCTTGCAGGGCAAAAGGAGGCTCCTAGTGGCAAGGAGGCGAGGCCCGCGCCCGCGGCAGCGAGCGCCGCGCTTGCGGGGACGTCACCAGTTGAGGTGGATGTGCGGCGCGCCCACGCTCACACATCTGCATCCCAAAGCGCCGCACCGGTCTCCAAGCGCCACATGTTTCGGCCCGCCGCCCCGCCCGCTGCCGGAGCCGGCGGCCGCACGGCCGCGGTGGCACCTAGTAGCAGCGAGGCGGCCGCGTGGGTCGTAAAGACCACCGCGGACGGCCGCCGCTTCTACTACAATCGGCTCACCAAGCAGCGGCAGTGGAAGATGCCGGCGGAGCTACGGGCGGCGGCTGCCGCTGCCAGGGCCACTCCCGACACTCTCGGGATGAGCTCATGTGGGGCAACGGGCGAGAGGGCGGTGGCGACACCGCCCGGGACGAGTCGCGGAGCGTCTCCGCTGGCGGCGTCCCCTTCTCCGCGAGATGACGGCACACCCACCACGCACGGCAGGGGCAACTCCAGCGAGGAACCGTCTCCACCCTCGAGTGACGCGCTCCCGCCGCCAAAGCTCGAGCCCTCGCCGCCTTCGCCTCCTTCGACTGCGCCGCCGCCACCACCGCCGCCGCCGCCGCCGCCGCCGAGACCGCCTGTGGTAGCGACGGAGTCGTACGAGTCGGACGGGGCCTCTCCCGCCCCGGGGCGCAGCGGCGAGGACGAATTCTACCTGGACGAGGATGGCGTGCGCGTGCGCAAGCCGGGCCTCGAGCGCGCGTATCTCGGCCTCGACATCGACTCCGAG
>NW_005200188.1:168441-169952 GCF_000372725.1 Emiliania huxleyi CCMP1516 | reverse complement strand
GAGCACAGAGCCTCCCAGAGGTCACAGCGCTCTCACGAGTGATCTGTGAACTGTGATCTGTGAGGGTCCGCCCGCAGGCGCATTTTGTATCTCTCTCAGTTTCTCAAAAGGTGAAGACACTGCTCTCAGCCTCTCACTGGCATTGCTCACTGGAGATTTACTCTCTCGTACAACGTATGTGGGACGTCCTGCTCCTGGCTTCTATACTCGAGCTTCTATATAGAGCCGTACAAGAGACAGTCAAGGCTCAAGCCGCACATCACCCCTGAGTCATGCCGTCCTGCCATGCCGTCCTGCGGAACACCATGATTGTTCGCTTGAAATACGCAAATTGGGCTGCCTGACGAAGCGAAGCCTCCGCGTTCGCATCGTTGACGTAGCCCAGCGCGCATATCTTGGCCTTGATATAGTCGTTGCTCTGCTCATTCACATGCCCTGTGCCGCCCTGGCCCTCCAGCGCCCAGCTCAACACCATCCCCTGAGTATTGAATCGGTTGAGGTTCTCCATGAACGCGGCCTCGTAAACCTTTGGCAAATGCTCGCCCACCTCCAGCGAGAGCACCCAGTCGCACGGCTCTTCCACCTCGGCGATGACGGACAAGTCGAGGACACCGCAAGCGCCTTTCGAGAGATGGGGCGTTGACGGGTTCCCGTCGAATCCAATAGCGCGGAGGCCCTCGCGGCTGAAGTGGCGGACGTAGCTGCCCATGCCGCAACCGAGGTCGACGACCGATTGGGCACCCTCTGCTCGGAAGAAAGCCAGCAGCGCTGCGCTGAGGTGTAAATCGTACTGGTGCTGGCTTGCGATGCGCGGGCCGTCCCAAAACCCGTGCGGGTGAATGAGACCGGAAGCGCTGCCGCAGTGGCGCTGTGCACCATCGAGCGCGGTCGCGATTGCAGCGGTCCAGTCGCGGCTGCGGCTCCACTCGACGAGCAATCGGAAAACCGCGTTCACATTGAGGGCGTCCAGCGCGTTGGACTTGCCACGCATATCCGCTGGCAAATGCTCGGCCAAGGGTAAGCGAGCGCAACGGATTCCGAGAGCGGCGGCGCGCTCACGTGACGCCCCGCGAACCTTGTGCCGGTCGACGAGGCCTCCGATGACGTAGACTGCGGAGGGCGTGAGCTCGGACAGCACGTCGGGCGCGTCGGGGCTCAGGTAGACGAGATCGTCAACACTCGTGCCCGGCATCGAGAGCAAGGACGCGGAGGAACCGCCCTGCCAGGAGAGCGGCTGCCACTGCTCGAGCCCCGCGGCGCGCAGCAGCGAGAGCGAACGCTCCCCGCCCCCCGTGCCGCAGCAGACCGCGAGTGCGACGTGTGGCCGGTGCTCAGCCTGGGATGCGATACTGTGGCAGAGACCGCACTGGCTCGCCAGCGACTTGCGCTCGCCGTCGGACATCAGGTCGTCGAAGCCCACGTCGATGGCAACACGGAGTGCCATCGGCGAGCGAGCATCCAGCGCCGAGTCCACTTCAGCGCTCGAGACGCTGCTCGGCGACACCACCCCC
>NW_005200188.1:161281-168341 GCF_000372725.1 Emiliania huxleyi CCMP1516 | reverse complement strand
AGGGGAAGGATGCCAGGGGGACGGGAGTGCACTTTGAGCGCGCTAGAGAATGGTTGGTTAGGAGAACATCCCACCCAACAGGAGTGGCGGGTTCCCTCGGGGCCTTGGCGGCACGGCGGAGGTTTGGGAGGCGCCCACCTCCGGGGGCATGGCATCCGGGGAACTGCGGGGGAGCGCTTCGGGGGATGGCAGCTTCCAGCTCGGGCCAGCGTCGGGTGTGCCGCGCCGCACCCGCCAGCGCAAGGAGGCCGCTATCGACGCCCCCACAGCTCGAGGAGGGAGGTGGCGTGCCGGCCGCACACAGGCCGTCCCTCGTGCGTCGGCTTGAGCTGCAAGCAAGCTTGTGCGCCGCAGCCGCCAGCAGAGAGCGAGTCCCAGCAGAGGGCGTCGCGCATCGGCGTAAGCAAAAAGGCGGGGCGGGGAGGAGCGCCACCGCTGCCTCTGTCGCCGTTCACGGCGGGTTTGGCGCCACTGCTGCAGCCACCACCGCCTCCACCTTCAGCCTCGCCAACCACGGCCGCCCGCGCGGCGGCCGCAGCAGCGCCGCCCGCGAGCATCAGCATGGCAGTCAGTGAGGGCGCCACGCGGCCGGCAGCTATGAGCCCGCTGGCCACGGCGCCTCCCGCCGCTGCCGCCAGCGAGACGGTCGCCCCAGCATTCACCGGCGCGGCGTCCCCCTCCTCTGGCGCGAGCTGTGTCAACAGTGCCCCCTCCTCGGTGGCGGCGGCCGCGCGCAGCGGCTCAACGTCGTTCCGCGCAGTGTCTTCCCCTTGCCGCAGAGCAGCGGTCCAGTCGTGTGGGTACGGCCTCAGCCCCGCAGCCGCCCTCTGCTCCGGGTCGAGGTAAACCTTGCCGTCGAGGTGGCGCATCATTGGCTCCGCGACGCCGTCGAGCAGGAGGAAGCAGCCGTTGGGTGGTGGCTGCTTGGCAGCAAAAGCTGCCGACTGGAGCCACGCCTTCATCTGCGTTTGCTTGCCGAACGTGTCCTCGATGAAGGTGCCGCGCCGGACGCCTGAACCGGTCGCGAAGACCGTGTCGCGCAGGAACGGCGCCGAGACGATCGAGACGTTGTCCATGTACCGCAGCATCGGCAGCAGCGCATAGCCTTCGCACAAACCGGTTGGGCGGAGGCGAACCCCGTACTGCGAGAGTGCTGTCTGCGCGTAAGTTGTTGTCCTAGAGGCTAGCTTGACGTAGCGCACGGTCGGAGAGGCGTGCATCGCCGCCGCCACGGCCTCCAGCTTCACGGGCCGAGCCACGATACAATCGTGCGGCACGACGATGACAAAGGGCGTGCGGACATGCGCCTCCACCGCCTCGCGTATTGCAAACGCCGAGCCCTGACGCCTCGCCAGCCGCACCAGCCGCGTGCGCGCAAAGGCGGCGTCAGCACGGCACAGACGCGCAACCTCCTGGACAAAGGCCCGGTAGCGACACACCTCCTCGTCGGTGATCACGCCCTGTTTGCGCTGGCTGCGCGAGCGCACCTTAAAGCCGTCGCACATGATCAGCTTGCGGCAGCGCCCGAGGCCGGCGTTGCGGTCAAGCGATGCGAGGCATTCGAGGAGCATGCGCGTGCTCGGATTCGACTGCACCGGCGAGCTGGTGACGACGACGGTCAGCAGCTGCTCCACGCCCGACGGCGATGACGAGGAGCAAACCTCGTCGCCGTCGACAGTCGAAACGGGCAGGATGGAGCAGGCGACGCGGCCGTTGGTGAAGATGTGCACGACAAAGTCGACGCGCCACACGGCGTCGAAATAGGAGGCGTCCTCGCTGTCCCACGCATCCCAGCACGGCTGGTGCGGTGTCGCCATGAGCGCTTGACCGCGTCGCCGCAACGTCGCGAAGTTTCTTTTTGGCATTTAACGGAAGTTTCTTTTTGATAGTACTAGCACGCGCCAGTTCGCACCTGTGTCGAGCCTGTCTGCTGTGAGAGAGAGTTGTTTTGGTTAAATTCTTTTTGGCACGCACACTGTCTGCCCCGGTCTTTCGACTTTCGACGACGTTTATATGCAACCGCCCCTCGCCGCAGGCAAGCATGCGTCCAGAAGCAAACAATCTCTACCCTTCCAACACACCATCAAAGAGCAAACTCTGCCAACGTCGTTCGCCCGGCCGCGAACAGGCACACCGAATTCAGAAGTCTCACCCACCACCGTCGGCCGGCTTGACCGGCTGTACCGCACCGCACACGCCCGGCACTGCCGGCTTCGCAAAGCCCCACACGCACCACGGCTCCGTGCCGCGTTTGGGCGCACCCTTGGCCGCCACGGCACTCCACTCGGGCGTCATCTCAAACGGCCGGTAGCACCACGAGTGCGGGAAGATGTGCGACGTGAGCTGCGCCTACGTGCGCCACCCACACGCGTGCGCCCTTGGCCGCTCACACCGGGGAAGGGCGAGCACGGGTGTGTGCGGGCGCGCGCCGTGTCGTGCGCCTCCTGCGCGCCCTCGTAGCAGCCGATCATCGCGCTTGCGTCGCTCAGGCTCACGCGCAGCAACCGCACGTGGTCGTATGGCTTGAGCGCCGCGCGCAGCTCGCCGGCGCGCCTCCTCGCCGGCAGCACGAGCCGCGGGCCTTCGGAGCCAGGCACGAAGGCGTGCCGCGCGCCGCCGCGCTCGGGCGGGAGGGCGGCGGAGGAGAGCGTCGAGGAGAGCATCGGCGGCGGAACCTCCATCGGGACAGACGCCTCGCCGGGGGGCGCGGTGCTGAGGGTGGCGGTGGAGTAGCCGATGCGCGGGTGCGCGCCGAGCTGGCGGAGCCAGTGCCGCCCCCGGAAGGGGAGCCCGTCCTCCCACGGCCCGTCCGCCCGGCTGGCCTGCATCCCGCGCTGGGGGCGGCGCATGCGGCTGGGGATCGTGCCGTGCAGCAGGGAGGGGTCGATGACGTGGTCGAGCGGGCAGACGAAGGGGAGCGGCTGCGACTCGGTGGCGGAGGGGATGGCGCACTTGTCGAGCCGGTGCCAAAACTTGTCGCAGTAGCACCAGAGCGTCGGCAGCACCGCGGTGCGGTTGAGGGCGCGGGCGAGGGCGAAGCCGTGCGCGAGCCGCTGCCGCACCCGCTCGAGGTGCGACACGTGCTGCCGCCCGCGCGCGTGCAAGTCCTTGAAGCCGACCCACGGCTCGCGCGGTGCGAGGGGCGCGTCCTCCTCGAGCACGAGGTAGCGCGAGCCTACAGCCAAGGCCCGTCCGGCTGACGCGCGGGGGCCGCCCCGCCGCCGCCTCGGGGGCGGGGGGGGGGCGCGGGCCAGTGATGTACTCCTCCTCCTCGTCCACGAGCCACATGCCCCAGTCGCGGAAGCGCTGCCGCTTGCCGAACGCGTAGTCCGACGTGTCGCCGAACTGGTACGTCGCGTGCACCGCCATTGGCCACGTCGCCGTCGGCGACTGCAGCTGCTGCACGAAGAAGGTATGGCCGCCCGCCACGGCGGTGACCGGGAAGGTGCCGATGTGGACGTGCCTCGACACGTTGGGCAGGCAGACGTCGAAGATGCGGCGCGAGCCCTCCGTGGTGCGGCCGCGTGCCACCACCGACGCGTCGCCGGCGCCGCCCGTCTCGGGGTCCTCCCCTCCAGCCCACAGCTTGTTGTACCCCCTCTTTGTCTTGTGCGAGCCGCACCACGCCTCGCCGAACTTCTTGAAGTCCGACCGCTGCGCGTTGCTCATCCCCCACCGGTGCCCGCGCCCGTTGCCGTCGATCAGGTCGTTGAAGGTCGTCTGGTCCTGCTCGTTCTTCTCCCCCACCTGAAGGCGCACCTTCCACTCCGCCATCGCCGCGATCCCGTTTGGCGTCGCGCGCACCGCGAGCACGCCCGTGTTCTTGTCGACCGAGTCGTGGTAGCAGCCGGGGTCCCGGACCGACACGTCGAGTATCGGGTCCATGCAGTCGCTCGCCACGAGCAGGTCCGCCGCCGCAAAGTCCTCGAACCCCGCCACCTTCCCGTGAAACATCGGTAGCGGCGACGACGACCAGACGCAGTCGACGTCCGAGAGGACGACGTTGATGCCCATGCGCAGCACCGGCAGGAGCACGTCGAGCTTGCGCACGCCCAGCGCGCGGAAGCCCGCCTCGGAGCCGCGGACGTACGACGTGTCCTCGGCGGCGGCCGTGTGCGACCAGTCGAGGCAGTGGAACTTCTTCTCGGTGGCGAGCGCGACCGCGTCCTTGTCCATTGCCGAGACGAGCACCGGCAGCCCGAGCCGCTCGACGTGGAGCACCCAGTTATGCAGCATCTCACGCACGCCGCCCGTCGCGTACGTCATCATCATCAGGTCGCCCTCCTTTGCGGGGATCGACTCGAGCGTGTGCACGTACGGCGACGGGCCACCGCCGACCGCCACATCGGGAGAAACAGGCGACGCCCTCGCCGCCGCCGCCGCCGCCGCCGCCGCCGCCGCCGCCACCGCCGCCTCCGCGCTCCGTCTGCGAGCCTCCGCCTGCTTCAGCGAGGCCTCCGCTGCGGCAGCCCGCGCCTCAGCGCTCGTGGCGCGCGCCTCGGCCTCGGCGAGCTTGCCTGCTGCCCCACAGTCTCTCGGAGGATGGACGGCAGACCAGGAAGTCGAGTATGCGCACAGCGCAGCGAGCAGAGTCAGGCCGACCAGGCCGAGCGTCCGCTTCGCGTGGAGCGGCATCGAGCGGCGCGAAGTACTAACAACAGGAAAAAAGAATTACTACTCCCTCAAAAAAATATGCGGCGCTCTCCGTACTCGAGCAAGCCGTGGAGATCTTTCGAGGCGCGCCGCCGCTGGAGACACTCGACGCGTGCGGACTGGCAAACGTGAGTGTGAAGCCCACGGCGTGCTTGTGGATTCGCGCCGTGCGCGTTGAGGGGCGCAAGAGCTCGCTGCTATTGCCCACGCCGGAGCGTTTTGCGCGCCTATTCGAGCGAGAGGAGGCCGTGTGCCAGCGGAGGGATTGCCCACCGAGCTCACGAGAGATCGGGGCTCTGGTAGCGATTTTGACGGTTTTGACGAGGAACACGTGCGGTTTCGGGTTTTCAGTAAATATTTTCCGGTCAGATTGCCGTAACGCCCCGTGACCCGCCTATCCGATTTTTTATAAAAAATTAAACAAAAGAGTCCGGGGGCGTCCGCGCAACTAGGCGACACCGGCATCCCCATCAACAGGCCGTCCGCCGCTTGCTTTTTACAATTTCATTGCGCGTCTGCTCGCGCGCGACTGCCGCCGGGCACCACGTTTTTCTTTCTCCCTCCCGAAGAGTCTCGGCCGACGGGTTCGACACTGCGAGGAGTCACCTTTCGAAGGAGTCACACACCCTCTGAAGCAGCCCGGGCAAGACGTCGACCTACGGCCGCCTCACCACGGTCGCGGACGAGCCGATGTCTGTGCTCCGCACGTCGCTCACTGGGCAGCAGCGCGAGGTGGAGGAGCGGCTTCGGACGGTCTGTCTGCTCCTCTGCGGCCTGGCGGTTGTCGCAGCCGGCCTCTACTACCTCAAGGCGATCCTCATCCCGCTCGTGCTCGCTGTCTCGCTCATGTACATCCTTCAGCCGCTCATCGACTTTCTCACGCGCCGCCCGCTCCTCTGCTGCGGCCGGCGCTGCTGCGTCCAGCGTCCGAACCTCGACGGCGTGCCTGCGTGTCTGCGCCCCGTCGCCGAGAGCTGCCTGCTGGTGCGGCTGCCGTACTGGCTTGCCGTCTGCGTCGCGCTGGTGGTCGCCTGCGCCGTGATCGCCTTCTTCGGCTTTGTGGTCGCCGACTCTGTGCGCACCTTCTCCTCCAAGGCGACCGAGTACACCGCGCGGGTGCAGCTGCTCGCACGGACGCTGGTCAGCTGGCTGGACGACATGCAGATCAGCTGGCAGCACTACATGACGTCGCCGAGAGGCTCGCTCGCGCACGCCAACGCCACGGCGGCGGCGCCGCTCATCGACCCTGCCCGCATTGAGGAGCTCGCCAAGAAGGTGCCGGTCGGGGACATGATCCTGTCGGTGCTCACTTCGCTCGTGGACGTGCCTCCCGCCTCGCCTCTCCGTGCGACTGTGGGCGGACGCGGGTCACGCCGCGCGCCGCGTGAACAGGTCCTCTCCAACCTCTTCCTCGTCCTCCTCTTCACCGTCTACCTCCTCCTCGGCTCCTCCCCGAACCACGACGCACCCGGCTTTGGCCGACTCGACGACAACGAGCGGCCGGCCCACGACGCCGGCGCGAGCAGCAGCTGCGCGTCCTCCCGCGTCGCCCCGGCGCCGCCCGAGCGGCGCAACAGCGCGTTCGGGGTGAGCACCTCTGCCCACGGCGACGCGGCGATCCGCTCCTACCTGAAGAGCAAGATCGGCGTCTCGATACTGGTCGGCCTCGCCACCGCCGTCTCGCTCGCCGCACTGGGCGTGGACCTCTGGCTCGTCTTTGGTGTCGCGACGCCCCTGACCCCCAGCTCTCTCTGCAGCTGCGCCGCAACTCCACACGCCACACCTCCCGCCCGCATCGCGGACAGCCCCTCCTCACCCGCGCCTCGCGACCCGCCCCGCCCGCCTCGGCCCCGCGCGCAGGCTTGCTCGGCTTCTGGCTCAACTTCGTGCCCACGGTTGGCACGCTGGTCGCGGTGCTGCTCCCCATGCCGGTCGTGCTGCTCGACGAGCGATTCGGGCCGGTGCAAGTCGTCCTCGCCCTGGCAAAGCTCCCCCGCCCGTTGCGCCGCGGCCCCGCCGCTGCGCCCTCCCTGACCGGCGCGCCGTTTCCGCCCTCAAGGCGCTCCCTCTGGCGGCGCACGGCTTCGCTGGCAACGTGCGGCCGCGTCGCCGCCCGCGCCGTGCATCGGAGGCCCCGCGCGCCGGCAGACCCGTCCTGTGCGCCTCCGGTAGGTGCTCGAGCCGATGCTCTTTGGCTCGACGCTGCGGCTGCACCCCGTGGTCGTCCTCCTCTCGCTGATGACGTGGGCGGCGCTCTGGGGCGTCACCGGGATGGTGCTCGCCGTGCCGATCACCGCGGTGCTGCGCATTCGGCTCGCGCACATCGACTCGCCCACCACCCAGTACCTCGCCGATTTGCTCGCCGGAGGGCCCGAGCCGGGCAGGCCCGGGGCCCCAGGAGGCGGCG
>NW_005200188.1:141886-161181 GCF_000372725.1 Emiliania huxleyi CCMP1516 | reverse complement strand
CGGCCTCCTCCAAGGCTGCGCATCCCAGCGCCGCTGGAGCCGAGGACCAGCGCACGCCCCTCGCCAGTGCGCCGCCGTACCAGTCTCTCGATCTGTGGGCTAGCGAGAATGTCTGATGAGTGGCGGGGCTGGCCATCTGCGAGCGCACACCTCTGTGAGAACTGAATCGCGCGCGCCACACAAGACGCGAGCTGGATGCAGTGGGAGCAGGGCCTTGCAGGGTCTACACACTACAGGGCGCGTGGGCCAGCGCTGCATGTGTATTGTGCCCCATTGAGATACAACCATGCGCTTCGTGGCCAGATAATCGCACCACAGTTTGCACAGAGGCAAGGCACGGAGGTCGGAGCAGTTTCTTGTATTTTTCCAGCCCCTTGGAGTGTGAAAGGCTTCGTAGCCCTCCGGTCTACTAGAAGATCCGCAGGACTGGAGCGAAAAAAAAGCAAGCGAGTGGTATTTTTCTCGCGATCGCGCTCTGCCTCTCTGATTCGGTAATTCGCACACAGCGCCTTCACTTTTAGACGGGCGTTAGAGAGGATACTCTGAGCCCCCCGCCCGGGGCCGTGCGAAGTGCGCGGTCGGGCTGCGCACCTGTGGGCGCGCGCGGACGCCCGCCCCGGCCCCACCCGCCACCGCCCACGCCGCGGGCAGACACACGACACACAGACGGGTATCACACACGCACGAGATACACTAAATCAAAACCACAACTCCTTGGGTAAAGGAGCTGGTCCCCGCCCATGCGGTTTTTTGTGCGGGTTGTGGTCCGGCGAACACTATTGTAGCCGGGGCCGTCCACCTAACGACCGGGGGACTAAAGCGCTAAGCGGTAGCACTGCCGTCAAGCCCTAGGTCAAGCCGTCGTCCACGTTGTCCCTCAGGCACAGGGGTCCCTGCTGCTCCTTCCTGCTCTCGTCGTAATGCCTCCTGCTGCTCTCCGCAAAGTGCCTTCCCTCGAGTCGTCCGCTCGCCCTGCAAGCTGCATGTCTGTTCTACCTCTCTCCATCCATCGGCTGTGGTGCCCTGAGTGTGTGTTAGATTTGTTTGGTGTTGCTAGAAATTCTCTAGGACTGCGCGCATCTAGTCAGAAGCCCGCTGAGATAAAGAAGTGGGCAGCCCCGACGGCTCGCGTCGGTCTTCCATGACCAAGAGCTGCCTTCTTGAAAGAAAATCTCGGGAAATCCGCGCGGTGCTGCGGAGCAAGCAAGGCCAAGGGTCTTGGGAGGACGATCGGGGAGAGGGAACGGGTGTGGCCTATACGTGACTTGGGCTTAATTATTTAGGAAGGTGAAGAACAGCCGCTTGGCTGGCTAGCGACCAGGGGCCCGCCTTCACGCTGCTGACTGGGCAGGTGCACACACGCACACACACACACACACACACACACACACACACACACACACACACACACACACACACACACACACACACACACACACACACACACACACACACACACACACGCTGGGCTGGCTAGTCCACCCTTGCGCCGGAACTCACAATTCTCTTGCGACGCTCGCGGCGTCTAGGGACAGCCTGCCCGCAGAACGTAGCGGTATCTGCTCCTCTTGACCCCGCCGGTGGCGGGGGCCGACTTGCGCGCCGGAGAATCGCTCGCCCTTTTGCATGCTATTCGCGCAAAAGGAGTCGCTCGGCAACAACACCAAGGTGCGGCTCATCGGGATCCGCGAGCGGGAGCTCGACCTCTACGTCCAGAATCTGCGCGCGCTGGGGACCATCGGCTCGATCATCGCAGGGCTCGGCTATTTCGGCCTGCTCTACACCGACCAAGCCTACTTCAGGACCGCCGGCGAGCTGCAAAAGGGCCTCTACGTGGCGACCAACATCCTGACGATGTGCGTCGCTCTCGAGGTCTGCTTCGGCACGACCGCAGTCGTGATGCTCGGCCCCGGATATGCGCTGCGCGGACCGGACGGCTCAATGAACATCGCTGTTGATGGCATCCTCGTGGAGCACGAGCTCGTGGCGACACTGCTTCGCGTCTCGATTCACCTATTCCTCCTCACCACCGTTGCCTACGCCTACCTGGAGGCGTCGCCGCACCTTTACTGCTCCCTCCTCATCACCGCCCTCGTCGGGCTGATTGACTTGGCGATGGTGCGCCGCATCACGGCGGTCGAGGCCAGCTTCCCGCTCCGCTCCCTGCCGCTCGTGTCGGGCGCCTTTTTTTACGACACCGTGGCAGCTGCGCGCGGCGCGCCTCCACACGAGCCCGCCTCCGCGCGCGTGTCGCGTCACGGACTCGCGAGGGCGAGGCGAACCGCTTCCTTTCAGGAAGGCCGCCCTGCACCCCGACGGGTCAGCGATATGGACGCGGGGAGGAGACCTCGGGCCGCCTCCCTGGCATCCTTGCGGGAGGGCGGCAGCGCACCGAGCCGTGACATGAGCCGTGACGACGCGTGGCGGTCGTGGGAGGAGCGGCGCCGCACGGGCGGGGGCGCCGGGGCGGCTGCCACGCGGGCGGGCCATAGCCAAGTGGAACACAGCAGACCCCCGTGGTCCGTCTGCGATCTCGACGATGGGCGCTACGCAGAGCTGCGGGACGAGGAGTCGTGGTCGGAGTCATCCGGGTCGTTGAGTTCCGGAGAGTAAGCCACTGTTTTGTATTTTTCCCTGTCCCAAAAAGTGGGGGGGCCCCGCGGCGGCGGAGCCCCCAAGTACAACGCCCAAGCCCAGAATGCAGAAATGGGCAATGCACACCCCCCCCCCCCCCCCCGCACATGCGACATGCGCAACCGCGATCGCTTCACCCCCTTCACCGAAGCGACGTGCCCGTGTCTCTCTCTGCATGTGGCATTCCGGGGTATCGCGCTGGGCCTGTGCGCGTCTGGTGTGTGCGCCGGCCGCGGGCCGGGGCCGCGTCATATGATCTCGGAGACCGAAAAGCTCAGGGGTTGGCCTTGAAGAAGGCGAGGGCCTCTTGGCCGTAATCGAGGTCCTCCGGCTCGCCCGCCATATTCCACCGCCGATATCGGATATGCGACGGTGGCATAAGGTGACTGATACACCGTCGCATCTCCCATCCTCCGCATCGCTGCGCCGATGGTGATGCGTCCTCCCGCCTCACGACCGCCGTGGAGCCTTCCCTGGGCTCGACCGTCTCTGTCTGTGGCAACCGGCACCGCCGCTGGGCGTCCAGCGGGCGGCACCGGCACGGGCGCCCCCTCCTGCGTCCTGGCCTCCTGCTCCTCCTGTGGCCCGCTCAGCCACAGCCTCACAGGCGCGGGCGCCCGGCCGCGGCGGGCGCTGCACAGGTGCCCGGCCGGCCATCGGCATCGCCAACCGCACTCCAAGTGCTTCGAGCGCACGATAATTGATGAGAGGTCCAAGAGAGGGGTAGGCGCAATATTAACAGTTCTCACGCACACACCTATGCGAGTACATGGAGCCGTATCCCTGTACGAATACGTACACCGTCTGCCACCGCCACTCGGTCTCTCGTATTGACTATCACGTATGGATGCGAAACGACCACGACCGATGCGACGGACTATGTCCGCCTCTCGCGTTGCCGCAGCCCGACGCCGCCGCCCTCCAAAATCTTGCCGGCGCGCACCTGAGCCGCCCCGCGCTGCCGCGTGGGGACCACCACCCCGACAGCCGGCCCCCCGGGCTCCTCGGAGTCGTCGGGCTCACGAGCCGACCCGGCCGCGGCGCTTAGGATCACGTTCCACACGAGGCCCATCGCGCACGCGTAGGGCACTTGCCACTCGGGAGGCAGCAACCCGAACTGGCACAGCTGCACCGGCCACCAGAACTTCCAGTTGCGCAGCTGCAGGCCGACAAAGCTGCCGCGGGCGCGCTCGACCGACTCCTCTGCAGTGAGGCCCTGCACGCACCCGGTGACGGCAAAGAAGATGGGATAGTACACGAGCGGCACGACGAGCAGCTGGTTGAACGCCGTGCACTCGACCGCCCTGTAGAGTGACGGGTCCGCGAGGGCTGCGGCGTCGGGAGCGAGGCTGCTTGCCAGATCCTGCAGGGCATCGCCCTGGCAGTGCTCCTGGATCCACGGGAAGGCGCGCGTGTTGAAGGCGCCCTGGTAGAACGCTCCAAACAACACGAAACTTATCGCTCGTGGGGTGTCGTACGGCTTGCCAGACCGCTCCCACTCGCTCCGCTGCACGATGGCGTCACCAGCCGCCGAAATGGCGACGGCGGTGAGGACGTTCGTCTCGAGCGGATGCTGAAGCAGCGCGGCTGAGTAGCTGGCCACGCCGGGCAGCACCACCGCGGACTGCGCACCCAGGGTCGACAGGAGCAAGAGGAATTGTCGGCGATGCATTCCCACTCGTCGAAGCTGGCAGAAGAATTTAAACAAAAATGTACAGCACACGCGAATGTTTTTCTTTATCCAGGCTTGCTCAGCCCACCCGCGCACTAACTTAATGTGCGAAGTGGCGGGAGGGGCACTCACTCACTAGCCCGCTCGCTGGCGGCCAATCACTACTCGCGTGCGCGCACTATATACAACTTAGCAAACAACTCTCTCTGTCTCTCTATCGTAACTTAGTGGGCGTAGCGGAGAGCCAGGCCCGCCTCTAACGGAGCACTACGAGCGGCCCGCCGGACCACTTGCGTCGACTTACCGGTCGGTGCTTAGTTTGGCCCCAGTCACAGTTATTGTTATGGTGTTATGGCTCTCTGGGCAGCAGCGGCCCCATAACAGCCATAATAGCCATAACATCAAACATGTCATGGACTGCTATGGAGAGAGCCGTCCCTGGTGGTCCACGGTGTTATGGCCCCGAGAGGCCACGCCGAACAGCTCGCCGCTGGAATTTTCGCCTCGCGCGCTGCCGCGCGAGCTTCGGTATCGATCGCCAAATATTTTTTGTTGCCCTCAAGTTAAATTCAATAACATCAACCTGCCTCCTGAGCGATGGCTTCAGTGCTCAATCGCAAGATCCCCCCTCTCCCGACCCTCCCACCTTCACGCAATTTGCTTCCCGTTTTTAACTTCTGATCTCAGAGCTCAGTGAGTCGTGCGTGGGCCGCTGCGGGTTTTGGAGTTATGCTTTGGCACAGCTTCGGCGATGGCGGCCCCTCTCTGGGGCTTGCATAGGCGGGGAGTCTCCCTCGCTGGTCTCCTCATTCCCTTTTTTCTTTTTCTTTTGAGCTGGGTGTGCCGCCGCGCGGCGCTCGCGCGGCGGCGGTGTGTGTGTGTGTGGGTGGGTGGGTGGGTGGGGGGGGGGGGGCTCGGGGGCGCGCGGCTGCCAGGGCAGAGGCGACGGTCATCGGCTCGTCGGGGTGGGGGAGGGGAGGGGGGATGGGCGGTCGGCGAGGGGGTAGAAGCAACAGGGCGTACGGGGTAGTCGTCACTTTCCTGCCTCACAAGGGCGGGGCTGTCCCGGAAAGTGAGAGACGCCGGGCAGCGTGACGCATCAACGAAACCTCCCATACGTGTTCGTGGCTCCTCCTTCGCTGTCCCATCTCCTCATCTCTTTCCCACCTAGGCGGGGCGGGGGTCGGGGGGGGCGGCGGGCGCGGGCGCGGGTGCGAGGTGCGGTGCGGTGCGTGCAATCGTGTGTTTGGCGTCATGTCGTGTGTGCCTTCGCTTGTTCCTCAACGAGTCTAGCTCAAAAGAAAAACCCTGCGGCGCCTCGACAGGGCGGGCAAGTGAAGGCTCGGTCGACGGGGAGACACACCCTTGTGTCCGCCATGGGACCCAGGCAGCTACGCCGGCGCTCAGGCTCCCTCGGCGATGATCCGTACGCCGTTCTCGGCCTGCGGCCCGACGCGACGCAGCGCGACATCACGCGGTCACGCCACGCTCTGGAGAAGACGATGCATCCGGACAGGCTCGTCGACAAGAAGATCACGGACGAGCAGCGCGATTTGATGAAGGAGCGCCTCGAGGCGGTCCGCGAGGCGTACGCGAAGATTGGCACCCCCGAGGACCGCGCCCGCTACGATGACGCCAGGGCGCGCGCGGCCTCACGCGCCGCAGCAGCGCAGGCGAGGCGCGAGCGCGGAGGGCGCTCGGGGATGTACGAGCGGCGGCGCAAACAATCTGGCGGGGAGGGGGCCGAGGCGCACACCGGGGTCGAAGCTACCTTTGGCGTGTCGTCACTGGCGAACTGCCTAACGTTTGGCCTGTGGGGCGCCAGCAGCGACGACGGCGGCGGCGACGGCGGCCCGGGAATCGCAGACTCGTGCAGCGAGCTCTTCGGCATCGATGTGCGGCAGCTGCTGCTGTGCCTCCGCCCGCCCTGCCTCCCGCGGCCGGACGAGGCGGCAGCGGCCCGCGCCAAGGCGCGTTGGCGGAATATGGCGGCGGACGTCATCGCGGCGAGGTGGCTGCAGCGAGCAGAGCGGAGGCGGGAGCTTGAGGCGGAGCTGGATCGTAGCGAGGCGCTCTCCGCCATTGCGTCCGAGGCGATGTCGTCTGAAGTTGCCATCGGCCTGAGCGAGCAGGAGGCGGCGCAGCTCGAGGCGCTCCGCTCCTCAGTGCGGCTCGCGTCCTTGGCCGAGGAGGGGTGGGCGCAGACGGCCGGCTGCGCCGAGATCCCGATCGGGCTGAGCGAGGTGGACGCGATCGAGATTATCGAGCTGCGCGAGACGGAGCGGCTGAGAGGCCTCGCCGAGGAGGCGCTGGACTACGGCGCGGAGCGGCCGATCGGCCTCTCCGAGGACGAGGCGGACGCGCTCGAGGAGCTGAACCGGCTGCTGCGCGCGCAGGCCGCAGCGGAACAAGCGGAGGCGCGAGGATGACTGAATATTCACGAAGTCGCAGATATAAATCACAACACATGATATTTCGTTTTTTTCATTTCATGTTTTGGGATCTAGCATCGGCGTCGCCGTCACCGCATCGCGTGAGCGGTGAGGGCTGAGTCCTGAGCGGCTGAGGTGACACCCTGAGTTCGGCGCTCGCGGGACGCGGGTCCGGGGTCGCCGGTCGGCGAGCGAGGCCGAGGTGGGTCGGGGATCGCATGCTGACAGCTTAGACGTCGCACGTGCTTCCCCTTTCCCCAGTCGCCCAGTGTTGCAGTTGCCAGAGCCAGTTCCCACAGCCACACATTTAATTCAGCCCCCACAGGCTCAATTGTCCTCAATCAAATTCCTCCCGCTCAACCTGACACCTGTCACTTCTGCGCTCTGGTTGGCCGCGACCAACAGCTTCAACCCAATGCGTAATGGACCGGTGTCGAGGCCCACACTCGACATATGCGGGACGCGGCTAGGCATAAAGTGAGTTTAACACCGCACTGACTCCGCACCGCTGTAGCGCCGGGCGGGAAAGTGAAAGGAAATCGTAAAAAGAGGTGAAAGCACGCAGACAGACAGCAGTCAGCACGGCCCTCAACACACACACACACACACACACACACACACACACACACACACACACACACACACACACACACACACACACACACACACACACACACACACACACACACACACACACACACACACACACACACACACACACACACACACACACACACACACACACACACACACACACACACACACACACACACACACACACACACACACATCAGGGATCGAATGCAGTCTCTGTGCGTGACGTAACGGACGTTGTCAACGTTGGTCGTTCGCACTCCACCGCTCGCGCATGCTCGGCGACCCGCGCTGACTTCTGCACGTTCGCACTCGGGCAAAGCATGTCCGGCGAACAACGACGTGCAGGAAGGACGTACACCCGCTCCGTCACCATCCGACGTGCATCGACCCAGCCGGCAGCGCATCAGGAGCGCGCAGAGCTCCTCGCGCCGTTCCTCGGACAAGGTGAGGACCTCCTCACCGCCATCGCCTCTCTCTGCCACATAGAGACCCATCCCTCCCTGTCGCATGACCTCTGCCACCCTTAGTCCTCGTCATGTACTATGAACCATCTGAACGAGTGGCGGCAAGCACCGAAAACGATCTCAAGATCCATTGGCATCGATGCAATCTGCAACGGACAGAAGCCGGACTCGCGCCGTTGAAGCGCGACGAGTTTGAGGCATGGCATCGGGAAACCCCTGGCTGCTGGCTACGCGCGCCGGAGACGCGGGCAGCCACGCAGAATCTGATCCATAAGGATGACTGGACACGCGTGCGCATGCTGCTAGACGCGCGGCAAGTCCGCTACACCCGCATTAACGCGGCTGACACCCAGATGCACGCGCTCCGCAACGAGCTATGGGACATCGCGGGCCAAAAGACTTTCCCGCTCATATTTCTGGACGGCGCCTGCCTTGGTGGCGCGTCCGCTCTGTCATCCATGGTTGCCAGCGGCGACTTCAGCAGCGTGTTCTCGCCTCACTTGCTGCCTGCTCCCACCGCACTGCCCACGCACGGAGCTTCCGGGAGGAAGGAGTCTAGAGAAGAGGGTGGCGCCAATCAGTCGAGAGGAGCGGGGGGCTACAAGACTCTCGACACACCTTGATATCTTGGGCGGCCGCAGACAATCTGTGGAGGAGGGCGGGGGTGTGTGTGTTGTGAGAGGGGGTTCTGCAATATTAAAATCCCGTTCGTTTACTGCGATTTAATTGAAATCTCGAACCAAGCGGCGCCTCAGCATCACTCAGCAGCCACAAGAGTCTGCTCCGCGGCCACCATGCCCAGCTTCGACTCGATGGCCCTGCTTTGCCGCTGAGCCTTTCGCATTGCCTCGTCGAATTCGCGCTGCTGCTTCTCGTCCTCCTCACGCTCCTCCATATCGGCGAGTTGCTTCTCCGCCTCCTCCCTCGCCTTCCTCGCCTCCGAGATCTGCTGCGCTGCCTCGCCCGTTCGCAGCTCCTTGAGCGCCTGCTTCTTTGCCGCCTTTTCAATCTCAGCCATTGCCTTCTTGTCTGCCGCCACCTGCCTCTGCTCTTGCACTTCCTTCTGCTTCGACGCCTTTTTGGCTTCAATAGCCTCGATTCTGGCCTCCTTCTTTGCCGCCGCGGCTTCCTCGGCTTCCGCTGCCTCCGCCGCTGCCGCCGCCGCCTCCGCCGCCGCCGCCTCCTCCGCTGCCTCTTGCGCCGCCGCCGCCGCAGCCTCCTTGCGCCTCAGGCGCCGCACCTCGATCTGCTTCATTGCATCGCTCTTTGCCTCCTCGATTGCCGTCGCCTGCGCCGCAGCCTCCCGCTCGGACTCCAAGTCGGCGAGAACTTTTGCATTGATCTCGTCTCGGCGGGTGTTCTCTGAAGCCTCGCCTGCCGGCTCCTTGGCCGGGCCGGTCATTCCCACCGCCTCCAGCGAGGCTGCAGCGGCAGCAGAGGCCCTCTTGGCCTCTTCGAGCATTGCGGCCTGCTGCTGCCGCGCTCCGCGCCGATTACCACGCCGATTGACTCGCTCAGGAGGGCCAAATATTTCCGCCATGCCACTTCCAAACTCAGTCGGGTCGAGGAGGCCGTCGCCGTCAGCGTCCAGCTTTGCAAACAGTGATTCGATCCTGAGCACAGACGATTGCGCGCGCCTGAGCAGGGGTCTACAGACCATTGCCGTGCGTGTGTGTTGGATCCCACTTCTACAGTGTTTCTCTCTCTCGATCCTGTCGGCGGTCCACTTGATGCGCGTCTTGTCGGCATGCGTCTTAGCTGCAGCGGAGAGTTCAGCGACGGTGAGCTGACCGCTCTTGTCCTCGTCGATCGCATCGAAGATTTCCTGGGCGCTCGGGATGCTGGCCTGCTTGCTCCCAGCGGCGCCGCTCGCGCCGGCACCCATTGTACCGACACGCGATGTCCGGAGTATCGTCGTTCGCGAAACGGCGGTGGGAAGTAAAAGGGTGAAGAAAAACCGGGTCTTCCCACCCCGCCCCAGTGAGGAGCTGAGGTAGACGCCACGGCCCGACAAGCTGCCGAGCCCGAAGGAGGTGAGGTCCTCACCCCGGCGGCCCGCGCACGCCGTCTGAGCCAAGCGCAGCGCGAACTCGCTCTGAGCCTAGCGCAACGCGGGATTTGCGTAGGACCTAAAAATTCTTTTTTTGGCTATCCTTTCCGGCGCATCGGGGCGGGCCGCCGACACCTTTGTTTTGGTATCCTTTCCGCATCGCGCCGCCGACACCGCTAGACGGGAGTCGGATGCAAACCTCACCTGGTGGGGTGCGACGCATCCGCGGAGCCATGCTCGCAGCGGCCGCGCTGCTGGCGAGCGGCTTTGCCTTTTCACTGGTGCGGGGATATCGTGCGGCGGTTGCGAGCGAGGAAGACGCGTCCCGCTCTGCTGAGGACACTGGTGTGCGACTCACCCTGGACTGGGAAGACTGCTCGGAGGAGGACGAGGAGAGCGATTACGAGGCTCGCCTCATCGGCCTGGCTGTGCGGTACACCAACAGCGGAAAGCTGGTCGAGAGCATCCAGGGTGAACGGCAGCACTCTCTTCACAAAGACACGATCCCGGGTGCCTGTCGCAACATTCACGGACAGTCAGGGCCTCTTCACACGTCATTGACGGCTTTCGACCTCTCTTCCCTCCCTCCGTAGGCGTGCAGACGCTACCGCTCGGCGAGAACCTCACGCTCACGCTCACTGTCAACCAGTCCGCCGTCAAACCGCTTGGGTCCACCTTCGCCGCCACCGCCACGGGCTTCCCTTTCTGGCGCCCGGCACACGGCGCGGGCGGCGGTCGCGGCCGCTCTTCCGACCGTGGCGGCCGCTCTGTAGGCTCTCTGGCGACGCCTGCGAGCCTCGCTTCATCGACATCCCTCTAGGCTTGGGTGGTGTTGACTTCCCGGGCTCCCCGTGCCCCGTGCAGCCAGGCGCCGCGCTGTCGAGAGAGGAGGCGAGTCTCTGCCTTCCCCTTCGCCCCACCCCTCCGCCGCCCCGCCCGCCAAAGGCATCATCGAGTCGAACGTGACTATCCGGCTGCCGCCGGTGCTGCCCCTCGACCAGCTTCGCCTCCTGCAGGCGTCCCTCCCCTTGAAGCCTCCGTCACCGCCTCTTCTCGCACCGCCTCTTCCCACCCACTCCGCCAGACCCTTTCCCGCCGCCTCACCGCCCCTCCCGTCGCCTTGCGCTGCAGATCGACGAGCTCTGGGTCGACACGCAGCAGCTGCTGCCAAACGGCACAAAGCTGACGTGCATGCGTGTACACACGCAACTGCTGGGTGGCTACACGTTCTCCCTCCCCTTGCCCATCCCTTCCATCCCTAGCTTTGGCTGGAGATGATGGTGCTGTCGCCACCGTGCCAATACGCAGGAGCCTTCTCCGAACCTTCTTTCTCTCTTTGGGGGGTGGTAGCTTGATGTGTGACTCGTTTCAGACATTCGGCTCTCTCGTGAAAGGACTCTAAGTTTACGTGAAAACACCAGATCCGCGTGCGTGAGTCTGACGGAGACGCTGAAGCGCTCTCCCACAGACTGCTCGAGGACGCTCGTTGAGCCGGCGCCTGACGCCTCTCGCCTGTGCGCTGTAGAGTGGCTGTGTGTGCGCTGTGTGTGCGCTGTGTTGGGGCCCTGTGAAAACGGCCCTGGTCCCTCGTGGACGCTGGACGACGCCCCCCGCGACGACGATGGACATGGCGGCCGAGAAGGGATGTGGATATCCGGGCCGGCGATATGGAGGATCGGATTTCGTTTTCTTTGGCTTCGTCTATTCACACTCTCTATTGGTCTTGCGCTCGCACATTCCACGGCGGGTCGAGTACTGCAAACGAGTCGGCGTGGGCGTGACGGTCATAGCTGAGCAAAGGCACTCGAAGCTGACTCGACAGAACAGCGCTGTGTACCTCCCGGGCAAGCCGTAACTCTTGGGAAGATGCGTTTTTGGCGATGCCTACTGCGATGACCATCTGGTGGAGTGGCCAGGCGCCCCGCCGCGAACGGTCGAGAATGATCTCATTGAAGCCCCTCCTGCACCAAACGTTGTCCGGATGGCAGAGCCACGGCTTGGACTGGTTGAGGCAGCCGCGCAAGTCCTCGGGGGGGTGTACCCCGCCGACCCACATCAGCTGGTTGTGTGAGACCTGCTGGCAGCCCGGCACGCATTCCGCCGAGTGATCTGGGCACCCGTATCGCAAGCTCCCAATGTCGATTGGCAGGCAGCAGCCAATGCGGCGAAACACGGCCGGGGAAGACGCGTTGAGAAGCACAAACGGAAGGGTGCGAAACCCAGCGCGCCGCAGTGCCACCACGTTGAGCGGCTCGTACCTACACACACAGCCAACTTCACAAGAGGGTGGAAATGTTGAATAGTGGTTCCTAGCGCTGCGCGCATTCGTGGCAGGCGTCGGGAGATGAAGGAACACGAGACGCGGTCGACGTATCCCTGTGAAAGCGCGAGGGCTCAGAGCTAGCCGCGAAGGTTGTGACCCATCGCAGGGGTGTGCACCACGCTGGGGTCAAGACGAGATGTATCGGCGCCTCGCTCCTTATATTGACCCAGCAGACTCCACAGAATCGAGCCTGGCGGCGTCCCGCGCTGATTCCAACCTACGAGTGAATCAAGGTCTATGTTTGTGGTGCTGCCCACATGCTGTGCACAAGCCGTACATACCCTGAAAGCCGTTCAGAGTGATGCCGTTGCCGTCCAGCACATGCACCAAGAGCCCGTTCTCGGAAGGGGTATTGGAGGGCGTACCCACCCCCCACGCCTGGTTGATCCGTCTCGTGAGGAGTTCCAGTGCACGAGCGCCCTCCGAACGCATGTTGCACGTCTCCAATTCGTGGCCGGGGTGCAACTCACAATTGGGCACGCAGTCGCACCGTCCACTTCGGCGAAGGAGAAGCTCTTGCCGTAATGAGATTTGGAGTACGTGAACCGAACTGAGGGAGGCGCCACACGAACAGGGTCGTTCGAGCAAAGGCCTCGGCTCCTGCAGGCGTGAAGCGCGCAACTTTCGAAACGCGCGGTTAGCCATGGTCTCGCGTTCAAGCTCTGTGGTGGTAGCCCGTAGGTGCCACTGCTTTCACACGTGCACCATCGATGCTGCACGCGCATTCTTCCGTGACTTTGTACCTCGCTCGGTCAACTCCTCCTCAAGCCCGTGGTATGGATACCTTTCTGCCGTCTACAGATCACCTCCGGTTCTGCCCTTTGAGATGACCGGCTTCAACTTTTTCTACCATGCTGGTGGTGGGTGGCGTTCAGATGTGGTTGCCTAGATGCAGACAAGATCCAGTCCCAGCACCCACGGCGCCCATCACAGCCGACCACGTGTGCAGGTGGAATGGCCGATGGCGGCCTGCAGCACGAGGCCGTTTAGCATGGAGACGGTCCCGCCACTAGCGATGTACCACATCGGCCTCAAGAGCCGCGGCTTCGCTCCGGTGCGCTCCTCTCCGCCGTGCGCGGCCTCCCTGTGCTCGCGCTGGCGGTCTCACGACGCGATCGATCGGGAACTGGCTCCGACCATGCGTCCCGCTCACGCCTTTGTGGTGCCCGACGGCGCTGGCGGCACCCACGGGACCGTCTTGTACGAGCCACGCTTCAGCGCCTCGGCCGAGGACCACTCTTGGGTCGAGGTGATGCGGCAGCGACAGCCCGACATGCCGGGGTTCACCGGGAGTGAAGGGGCGAATGGGAATGGCTGCTGGTTTTTCCCGGCCCGCGGCAGCGGCCTGTGGATCAACGTGGGCCGGAGTTGGCGTGGCCGGAGCGAGCACGACTTTGTGCGCTCGTCGGAGCCTGCCAGCTTTACGGCGTATTGGCTCGCCTCCAACCTTAGCAGGTCCAACCTCAGCGTCGTGCATGGCTTGTCGCCAACCAAGGAGGCCTACCCGCTGCAGGCGCGCCGAATGGCGCCCCAGACTCGATCCGGCTCCTTCCACACCGGTCACCTCGGGCGCAGGCGTACGCCCTTGGACTCGACACGATCCAGATGGGGGCGGTGTCGGGGGGTCGCGATCTCTCGAGGCCGCACGCACAGATCGTCGCGACCGGAGATCGCTGCATGCGGCAGCCAGCGGCGATCGGCACCTGCGTGCCGCTCGAGGTGCCCACCTCCTCCCATAGTGCTCGGTGCGATCGACCGCGCCCCGCCTTCACGTTCGGCGAGTGCGTTGCAGGTGAGGAGGGGTTGGAAAGCAGGTGCCCTTTGCGAATGCAACGAGGCGAGCGTGATACTAGAGTGTGGATAGAGCGTAGCTCAGCTGTTGAGCGCTGTCAGAGCGGTGTTTCGACACCGATATCGTTCAAAAGAGAAAGCGGATACAAAACAAGAACACAACGCACTCTCTCACATGACAAGCGATCCCACGACAGCGAGTGTGGGGACTACATGATCCGTACGTGAAGGGTGGAGGGGCCCGTCCACAGAGCTCTAGAGGCGGCGCGGGCACCCTCCACTGGGGCCGAGGGCAAGAGGCCGTTTGCCGCTTGCTTGTTCTTGACGTCGTTGACCCAGTTGCACGCTCAGGGGAGTTGACCCAGTTGGTACGCATCTTGCGCGCCTGCTTGTTGATGTTGTCGGCGTCGCCCGCCACCGCCGCCATGGAGATCTGCTGCGTGTGGTGGACGACAAAAGGGGAGGCGCTCGCAGAACGCTATTCAAACTCTTGACGCTGTTCAGGCTTCACAGGCAAGTATAATAAGCGGAGCAGCTGAGTAGATACCGTCTGAACCACAGCGTGTGTGCCCCCCCCCCCCGTGTCCCGGTCCATATGTCGGGGTGTTTCTCTTCTTATCCGTTACCATGTAGAGCAAGACCGAGGGCGGGCCCTTTCGGGCTCGGGCCGCCCTCTCGCCCGCACCTCTAGCGGGGCTTGGATTTTTTTTGCCGCGCAAGATATAAAGGCTGGCTAAGGGCTCTGCTCGCAAGGCGCCCGCGTCGCAGACGCGGTAACCACTGACAAATCTGCAATATACGAGCAAATAGCAAAATCCGAATACCGTGCACAAACTGCGTGATCTGGGCCGTGGACGGGGGCAAGCCTTCAGCTGGTGCCGGGGCCAAGACATCGACATCCGTAAAATTGAAGCCAAGAACGTCCGCCAAATCCGTGCTTTCGGAGCAACTGAGGAGAGCACTTGGAGGGAAAGCCGCTGATCGAGAGCCCAGCGTACCCGCGGCCGCCTCCCGCGCAGCACCGCCGCTGGGGACGACACGCTGCGGAATCGGATCGAGCCCATGCACCGGGCAAAGAAGGACGCTGCAGAAGCGGTTGGAGAGGCAGCAGGAGGAGATCCGCTCTCGGTCGGCAACGTGGCAGCTAGTCGAGTGACTCGGTAGTTGTGACCCCCCTGAGTGAGGACAGGAGAGAGAGAGCTTTTGTGGTGTTGGTGTACGCAATAACGGGACAGGGTATAGCCTCCAACAACGCCTCCCCGGCGCAGAGGGCCCCCCGGAGGGATGCTCAACCGCTCCACGCCACGCCGCTTGCCGCGGTCCGAACTCCGCCGGCGCACGTTATTCTTTTTTCAGTGTTGTGCGACGGAGTTTTATCCAAAATTCTTTCGTGAATCGTGTCGTTGGCGCGAAAATTCTTTTTTATTTAATTCTCCCCCCCGCGCGATTTCTTTTCCTTGTTCTTTTCGGTTCTTGTTTTTAAAACTCCGCTTCTCAGTCTCTATGTTCTTTTTTTTCGCACCTGTGTTAGTGCCAGTGCGCGCCAGTCCCGTGCCCAGTCCTGTGCCCAGTATAAAAAAAGAAATAAAACACCCCACCCAAGGGAGGGATGGGAGGACGGCACGCCGCCACCACACAGGGATTTTAAGGAGAGGTGTGTGGTGCGCTAGCCCAGTAAAGAAAGAAAGAAAGAAAACAGACACGCCAAACGAGGGATGGGACGAGGACAGGGTCCCCACCTGCACGAGCAGGATTTTGGAAGGACGATCAGGGGGACAGGTGGGGCTCTCCTGCTCCTGACAAGGGACACGACAGGCTCGCGCTAGCCCAGTGTTGTGCGAGGGAGTTTGTTCAGCCCTTTTTTTTGCACTGCCAGTCTCCAAGCCGGCAAGCACACCTTGCTCGCAGCCACGCCGCGCAGCAGCAGCACCTTGCCCGCAGCCGCCGCGCAGCACCAGCACCTCCTGTTCGTCGATGCAGACTTACTCTCAAGACGAGCGCCGCCGCCGCGTCACCTGGTTCGGTGCCATGGCCTCAGCCGTGCTGCTGCTGCTGCTGCTGCACACAGCCACGACTCGACCCCAGCAGCAAGCGGGCGAGAGCGTCGCCTCTTTGCGGCCGCTACCCTCGACCTACACGTGCTCAGAGGGCGGTGTGGGCGCCCTACCCAAGTGGTTTCAGGACTCAATGAACGGTGAGCTGCAGACCATGTTTGACCGGCGTGAGCTGCCGACGCCGCCCAACCCTGGCGTCGAGCAGCAGCACATCGTCCCATTCGTGACTGCCTATAGAACCAACTCGTCGGTGGCCGGAATCAAGATCGGCAGGGTGGTGGTTAGCACGTGCAGGCAGTCGAACAAGGGGTTTCCCCTCGACCCTCTCTTTAGCGCGAAGCCGAGCCACGTACGAGTTGTCGTGCAAGGGCTCCAGATCAACATCACGGCAAACTGGTGGGCAACAGAGGCGGGCTACTACCTCGGAGGCGGCAACTACTCGCTCGCCATGGCAGGCAACGTCACGCTCGACCGCATCTCGCTCGACCGCGACGACCTGCTCCACGGCCGCGCGGTGCCGAGCTGTGAGGGGGAGCTGACGGTGGTCGACCAGGCTTTCACCGGCCCTTCGGCCCTCGTGGAGGTCGTGAAGAGAGTCAGCTCCGAGCCTGACGCGCTCGGCCAGGAATCCTCGCCCTGACCTTGGCTCCTCAGGAGGCGGGAGCGGTGAGAGCGCGCTGCTGCGAGTAGGCGTGCGAGGGTCGCGAGCGGGATGCGTCGAACCCGCTCGCCTCCGAGTGGGAGTGGCTAGGTCCCGGCCCTCCACCCGTCGGCTTGCGGGCGGAGCTCAACGACCTGCTCCGCAACCTGCGCATCTCCGTCGAGCCATTCTGGTCGCTGATCAAGGACAAGTACCACAACGAGGAGGGAAGAAAGCCGGCGGCGGGCGAGGGGAAGATATTCGACGCGACGATGCTGCCAAAGGTTCTTAGGAATGCGGCACCTCTCTCCGTCTGATCGCGCGCGCGAGGTGTGGCTGGGGCGGAGACAAGGGGCGTGAGGCCCGCGGCTCTCCTCCGGGTTGGCTCCCTTTTGTCATCTGTGCCAAGTGTCTGTGCAACGTCAGAACATTGTGTGTTCGCTCTCTCTCTCATCTCTGCGTGTCTCCGATGTGTATATGTCACGTGTGGTCCTGCGCGTTCGGTATGTGCGTGTGTGGAGAGCGGCGGTGGTGTGGGCCGGGTCCGTGTCCGGGGTGGCGCGCGATGCCGTCTCGCCGCACGCGGCCGGGTCTCAATGCGTGAACGAAATAATTCCGAAATTTGAATATCATTGCCAAATTGAGGGTGAGGAGGAGGGAGCGCTACACGTAGCTATACTTTACTGACACGTACTGAAAAACTCATCTGTGCGCCGCACACATCAGAGCACACTTGTTTCTCGGACTCGGTTCACAGTCAGCAACACACCAAATCGCGAACCAAACCACCACGATAACAGACACACACATGATGAGGCCACATGAAAGCGCCTCACCTCGCCGATTTCGACGGCGTGCGGAACAGGGAAGCCTATTCACGGAGGAAAATGGTACGCAGAAGCTCAAGCCCGTGCCCCAGAGCGACGGCGCAGATGGACCTTCGCCGTCGACTGGATAAGGCCCTGGATGGCCCGGTCCGGCGGCGGCTGGCGCAGCGCCCGCTGTGAGCGGCCGAGCGATGCGTCCCTGGATATGCTGCCCGACGCCAGCGGGTTCGCCTAGATCCAAAGCAGCTCCGCGGGTGCGCGCAGGAGCGCCCGCTGGACGGACACCTCCGCGCTTTCGGCGGGCGCGCGCCGACGCCTCTCGGCTGTGCGGGGGCGAAAAGCCGCTCAGCGACGGTGCGGGCGACACCGTCCCGACTGAGAGCGCGGAGACGGAGGACGGAGGCACGACGCTGATCTCGCTGCAGGGCGAGCAGAGCCCCTCGACGTCGCCGTAGTCGGCTGCGGCGAGGCGAGCTCCCTCGCGGGACGTGCCGGGCAGCCCGCGCACCGCCGGTCGCTGCGGCGTCTTGCTGGCGGCGCGGGCAGGCGGCGGCGGCCCTCCTTGCAAGGAGAGTGAGGAGTGCAACTCTTTGGGCGAGTGCGCCTCGCTGGTGCGGGCTTCCGAAGCTGCGCTCGAGGCGGCCAAGGAGTGACGGATCTCGCGCTTGAGGCGCTCCGTCTCCACCTGTTGCGGGGTTGGGCGCGTCTGGGCAAGAAGCCCCCCCACCCACCCACCCACCCACCCGCCCACCCCCGCCGCCCCTCCCCGCCCCCCCGCCCCACACGCCGGCCGCACCTGCATGAGTCCGGACGTCGACAGCGACTGGATCTCTGACTTGATCTCTGACTTGATCTCTGACTTGATCTCGCCTCTCTCCTCCGAGGAGAGAGAGTTGGTCGTCCCCCGCTGCGCGAGCGCGGCCATGGCCGGGGAGACTCCATGGGAGACTCTCGACCCGGCCGCGCTGCTGCGGCCGGGCTGCGAGGAGCAGCCCCCTCCGCCCGCGCTTCCCTCGTTGACGCCGTCGAGCGAGGAGCCCGACACGCGGAGCGGCGCGGGGCGGGCTCCGCTGTCCAGCCTGCTGCCCTGCCGGCTCCCCTTGGCGCTGCTATCCTTGCTGCTGTTCCCCTCGGATCGCTCCTCGATGCCGCGCAGAGCGGGAGGCTGCCCTTGACCTGGCCCGTGAGGCTTGCCGTGCCCCCACCAGCTGCTACCCTCGACCTGCTCCATCGAGCTGCGCCGCCCCGGCACCACCTGCAGCCGGGGACCCCACGCCACACCCGCCGCGTGTGTGTGTGTGTGTGTGTGCGTGTGTGTGCGTGTGCGTGTGTGTGTGTGTGTGTGTGTGTGTGTGTGTGTGTGTGTGTGTGTGTGTGTGTGTGTGTGTGTGTATTGTGTGTGTGTGTGCGTGTGTGTGTTGGTTCGTTGTGGTGCCGTGCGCGTGTCTCTTGCGTGTGGTGGTGCCTGCAGCATCCCGTCGAGGAGCTTGGCCAGCGGCGGAGTGAGGGGGCTCGCGAGCCTGTCCGCACCGTGCGCGGTGTGAGGGTGTGAGGGAAGGCGAGCTCCACGCCGCCCCTCGCCCGGGGGGGGGAGGGAGGGGAGGGGAGGGGGGGGGGGCGGGGGCGGACCCGTAGAGCCCGTAGATGACATCGCACGCCGACCGCCTCTCCCCCACCTGCGAGCGAGTCAGCTCCTCGAAGCGGCGGTCGTCCGCCTTGGCTCGTTCGACGGGGAAGAAGCCCGCCACCAGCCCAAAGAGGCAGACGCCGAGCGACCACACCTGCCGTGCGTGGGCAAGGGGTGGCAAGGG
>NW_005200188.1:138850-141466 GCF_000372725.1 Emiliania huxleyi CCMP1516 | reverse complement strand
ACGCACACACACACACACGGACTGACGGCGAGGGCGCCGGACCGCAGACAGTATAGAAGTAGAGCCGTACAGCAAAATCGTTAGTACATAGTAGTGTAAGATCGTTCGTAAAGCAAGATCGTTGAAAGTGCGTTGTAAGAAACTGTAGGACTGTACTGTATAAATGATGCCGGGGTGTGATCACACCCGAAGTCACCAACCCACTGGGTGACATGGTCAATCGGACTGTCTCTCTCTCCGTGCGCGGTGTCTATCTCTATGCAAAACAGTGCGTCAGGAACGAGCCCGCCGTTCTCGCGTCGCCCAATACGTCCAGCGCCGCCTGCTCAACCAAGTTCGGCGTCTCGAGCACGTCCCCGCCAACGTGCGCTAAGGCGCGCAGCGCCGCCGCCGCCCTCGCCACGCTTGTGGAGGGGGGCGATAGCGGGGTCGAGGGGCGGCGCGGCAGCATCAACACGACGCGGCGGCGGCCTCGCCTTCGCGTGGTGCACGACCCCATTCGAGCCGCGACCGAGCTCCCGTCCCGTGAGCACGTAGGGCCCCAGCCGCCGCAGGTTGGGATGCTTGAAGTGAGGGACGTTGCCGGCCCGCGACGAGCGGTCGCTACCCCGCGAACTTCGCGCTCCCTCTCCCTGTGAGCCCACGTGCGGCGTAGCAGCTCCTGAGGACTTCTGATTCGGCTCGGCTGTCGCCGCGCTCGCACGCGGCGTTGAAGGCGTGGAGGCGGCGCCTTTGCCGGCCGAGGACGCCTTGTTGGGGGTCCTTTTCCAGGGCCACATCCTCAGCAGCCCCAGGTTAGCCCTGGCGACGCTGTCCCCGGCCGGGGATAAAAGGAACAGAGACGCTGTCTTTCACGTATGGGTTTGGACTTTCTGCGGGGTGTGGTACAGTTGACGGGCATTAAGAACGCACAGGTTCTTCGCCCAGCCTCAGGTTCTTAGCTAAGTTGGCGGTCCGTCGGGGGCCGAGCCTCAGGTTCTTAACCGGGTGGATGGTTTTTTAAACCGTTTCGGCTTCGATTAAAAATCAACACCCACTGGGTGGTTCTAAAACAGTTGGAAGTTTGGATTCTGCTGGAGGCCGAGTAGGATAGGACAGGTCAGGACAGGACTGGACATGGACGTAGACATGACATGGAATGGCGCATGGACATACACTGCATATGTTGGACTGTTGCGCGCTCGCGCGTCGTTTCGTTGTTTGTGTGAACCTTGTATGTGTGTTGCATGGGATGCCGCGCTCGCGAGTCTCGGTCACATCGATGGTTGTAGTATAGAACCCAGCATCGCCCAGACTCAGGTTCTTAGGGAGTTCTTAGGGATCCGGCCGAAATATCAGCCTCTGGTTCTTAACGTTAGAGGTTCTTAATGCCCGTCCGGAACTGTATGGTGCGAGCGGAACGTTGTGTTTTTGTGTGAACGCGGAACCCACCTCGAGAGTGTGATTGAGACCATACCCCCCCCCGCCTGCTGACAGACCCAGCCTCCCGGAGACCGGGGATGGGCGGTCAGGACCATACCCCCCCACCCTTTGGGCCGCGAGGGTACCATACCCCGGAAAAAGTTGGAACCCTGTTGTGGCCTAAAGTCTGTGCAGCTTGCGGAGGACACGATCTCCCGGCGTGAACACAACTAACTGACGTATCTGCTCCTGACAGTGGCACGCACCGCGCTGTGGCGCGTGCCACTGTCTTTGTTTGAAGTTAAAAGTCGAATCAGAGCGGCGTCGGCGCTGTGTCCTCCATTTTCATCCCACGGACCGCCCGTCCGGCACCGCTCCGGGACGCACGCCGGCGAAGCACCATCAAGCTGCTGTACGGCCCCAACATCGCCTTCCCAGGCTTAGCTAGACTGAGAGATATTGTGGACATGGTTGGTCTCTACAATATATACACTGACACTTCACCTCCCAGAGCTCGTCCTGGTCCGCCACGGCCATCCTCGGCCTCCGGAGGGCCCCCGGCCGCGGCGCGGCGCGGCGGCGTCACAAATCCGACCACAGAGCACCGGGACGCGGTCGGGCGATCCGAGGCCCGATTAGGCGTATGCATTGCCTATCCAGGGCTGTCACCTGGACCTATCAACAGGCGCCTGCGGCGCCGTGGTCAGGAGCTGCTGTTCACACTTGCACAGACTTTGATACGGCACAGTAGGTTGCTGTGAAGCCCTGCTGGGGGTAGATCTAGTGTTTTTGCGTAAGAGATCTCATGCTTCTCACTGTCTGTGTTTGTACGTCTTGGGCCTTGTGTTTTTGCGCCTTGGGGATTCGGTCTTGCGTGGAGAAATATAAGAAGAAATCGGTGTCCGGTGACCCCTCTGCCGGCGGGATCTAGAGAGAGATTTTTAGCAATACCAAACAACTCTAACACTCACACGTCATTTGGGGCCTGGAGCCCTGTTCACGCGCGCGCGAGACGTGCAGACAGGGTTGCCAGGTGAGAGCGAATGGCGCGGTCACGCCTCGCACAATAGAGAGAGAGATGCGCTCTGCATGGTGGGACATAAAAGAAAGAATACTTGTGCGAGTATTCCGTCCGGGCAAAGCTGCCGCGCCGGACTTTTCGCCCGAAGGGGCCGCATCTTTGATAACGGCGTGGGGGCGAAAAACCCCCCGCCA
>NW_005200188.1:132724-138750 GCF_000372725.1 Emiliania huxleyi CCMP1516 | reverse complement strand
TTCTCTCACTTTGTCTCACAGCTTAGAGAAACCCCTAGGGATCCGAGGTTTTATAGTTGATGAAAGCTGATACTAAGATTACCAGAATAGAGAGTGCGCAGAGACTTCCGGTGGGAGAGACATCACCGCACCTTGGCTGGGAGCGAGATCCCGGTGTGGTACAGCTTCTTATGTGGCTAGCGGAAGTCTCGCGCGCGCGTGAACAGGGCTCCAGGCCCCAAATGACGTGTGAGTGCTAGAGTTGTTTGGTATTGAAAATCTCTCTCTCTTGAAGTTGTTGCGCTTGACAAAGATTGCGTCGTGGTAGAAACCGCGATGCGCCTTGACGTAGCCGTGGCCGGTCTTGTGGGAGAAGGGTTTACAATGCTGACAAAGGACATCCAAACAAAAACAAAATCTCTCTCTCTCTCTCTCAATGCTGTCCCGACAGCTGTCAGCGCACAGCGGAGACAGCGCGACAGGCTCGGCGCTGTCAAACTCATCAAACGGTATATCGCTCGGAATACGCTGTTCCAGCCCCACCGGCGCCGTGCAATGACAAAAAGGTATCACGAGGCAGTGTGTCCAGGCACCAGGGCAGGGGCGGCGCGGGCGCCGCGGCGGCACGCCGCGCGGTCATTCTCATTGATACCTGCGAACCTCCGAAAATAACCAGGTTACTTACCTCCCGAGCGCCGAGCCCGAGGCGTTAACCTGCCTGCTTCCAACATCTAAGTTCCATGCTGTGCACCAAACCAATGCCAAAACGTGAAACGACCGCGCTCCGCGCAACACCGGAAACTAAGAAAGGCGCATCTCTAACTATTGGAGCAATATATTCAATATTTTACGCCTTCCTTACCGGAAACCAGGAGGGCGGCGACCTCGACCGACTATGGAGGACCCGTCGCCAGACGACGCAGGGCAGAAGACGGTGAGGCGGAGCAGACGCGCAGGGCGAGACGAGGGAGGGAGCAGGACTTTGCGGAGATCAGCAGGAGGATGTACGAAGAGATTAGGAGCAGCAGGGACCCGAGGGACCATGTGGAAGACGGCTAGTGCTAGTCCCCCGTCGGGAGGACGACCCCGGCTAGTCGCCGACCACACCCACAAAGAACCCTGCACAAAGATCGCAAGGGCGGGGGCCTGTTCCTTTTTACCCATCTCACAGTCGAGAGGTGTCCGTTTTTATTTATTTCTCTCTCATCTCTCTTCTCTTGTGTCTAGACCAACAGCATTCTCGAGAGAGACCCATCCAGGGGTGTTGTCATCTGTCATGTGAGAGATTTTCTCTCTCTTATGCGCGTTCGAGGTTCGTTACTTGCTTGTCTTTGTTCCTTTTTACCCATCTCACACTAGAGAGGTGTCCGTTTTATTTATTTTGCCCGTTTTATTTATTCCTGCGTCCACCCATACCGCGTTGGTGTCCCAGTCGTTGGTCGGACTGTGTTTCGCCTTCCCATCAATCAATCAATCAGTCCTTACAAGATCCTGCTCGCGCAGGTGGGGACCCTGTCCTTCTCCCACCCCTTGTTTGGTGTGTCCGTTTTATTCAACGCTGCTGCGAAAAGAATCACCTTGCCTTTGAAGCCGTCCGCCTTCAGCCACAGGTTAAACCTCACTTGGTGCTCCTTGTCGGAGGCGAAGTCCTTGCGGTGCGGCATCGTCACTACGGACACAGAGCCCGCCGGAGTCTCCCGGGCAATTTGTTCGGTGCCGCGCCAGCGGGCCTTCTTGATGAGCGAGTCGTGCTTCGCCGCCGTCGCCGCGATTCCCGTGCCGCCGCCACGGAAGGTGGCACGTGCTTTTGAGAAGCCCACTTTGCGGCCTTTGCCGCTTGCCCACCGCTTGGCTTCGTCGACGGGCGAGTGCCTTACCACACTCGCCTCGGCGTTACTCGAAGCTGCGAGCTCAGCTGCGGCCACAAGAGCGGCCTGCTTGGCACGCAGCTGCGTAATCGTCGGCCCGCGTGCGCGGCTCTTCACGGCCTGTGCCGGGGAGTTGGCGTTCACGCGCATCAATCATCATCGTCATGGCTGTGTGCGTGCTTCTCGCTCGTGCGTCCTTGGAAGTTGTGCGCCCTCCTCTCCTATGAGCTCGTATGCCACGTCGCCGCCTGTGTTTGGGTTTCTATGTTTGCGATTTGGAATTTGGTATTTGTCCAGCTCTTTGTTTATTTATTTATTACCGGAAACCGGGCGGACACCGGAAATGCGGAAAAACCGCAAACGCCACACGGTCCGCGCCTGCGGGCCGACCCTGCCACCCTCACAGCCCTCAAGCTCACATGATATGTCGTTTTCTTTACCGGCAACACACAAACAACGAGATCGTCACCTCTCCCAACTGCCGCTACCGATAGCCCAGCGCCAGCCGCAGCGCCGAGAACTGGTACCTCGAAAAGACGTGCCGCAGCTCCTCCCGTGACACCTCGCCGTCCGAGTCTAGGTCCATCGCGCCAAAGATGGCGTCGACCGTCACGTGGTAGTAGCCGCTCCCGTGCAGGTGCGCCTGCGATCCGGCACGCGCGGGCGGCAGTAAGAGTAACCGGTGGCTTGGCGCTTGTGGCAGCACCGGGCGGCCGCGCGCGCCCGCAGCTCATTGTACGAGATTCGGCCATCGGCGTCTGCGTCGAGCGCCTCGAACAGCTCGTCGGCCAGCGCGGAGCGGTCGGTCGGCTGGGGCGTGGCCGGCCTCGCGCGAGGCGAGCCGCTGGCCAGCCCCAGCGCCATCCGAATGCTCGCGCTCGCCGAGCGCGAGAAGGCATTGCGCAGCTCCGCAGACGAGATCTCGCCATCGGCATCCGCGTCGATCGCGGCAAAAATGCGCTCCGCCGCGGGGTTCCCGGCTTCGGCGAAGAGGTGCTCGGACAGCTCGTCGAGGGAGACAGAGCCGTCGCCGTTTGTGTCAATCGCACCAAAGATTGCGTCGGCTTCTGCGGCGACGGCGTCGGCGTCGGCGGCGTTGAGCGCCAGCATCAGATCGAGATCGATCACGGCGGGGTCGAGACAGCTGCTGGGATAGGATGCGTTGCCCGTCGGTGCGGGCTCGGGGGCAGGCTGCTCCGATGGAGGCGTCTCGTCGAGCACAAACCCCTCTGGCAGGCCCTTTTGCCAGCCTTTTGCGCTTGGGCGGCCCGCGCGGAGAGGGGACGGGGCGGTACAGGGGCGCACGGTGACCAGCGTGGTGTGCAGGCGCAGGGTGACCAGCGTGGTGTGCAGGATCAACAACATTTTGAGGATGTCGCACCAGTGCCGCGAAGCTTCAGCGTTTTCTTTTTCAGAGCGACACTCATCTTCTACATACAAACATACACTCATGCGCCAAGGCTCCATCGCGCGAGTCTCCGCGTGCCCGCCGCAGCCGTTTCATCTCGCCAACCAGCTCTAGCCCGGGGTGCGATGCACTAACCCGCGCCCGGCCCTAACCAACCCCTAGCCCAGCGCAAAGCCATGCTGACTGACGTAAATCCCCCAAGCCGCACGGGTTAGCGCCGGGGGTTAGCACCTATGATTAGCCGTACCTGTGAAGCCGTGAGTTTGGCAACCCGTCTTGAGCTCTTGACCCATCGACCCATGGCCATGCTGACCCGTGCCGGGTTAGTGAGCACTAAGCCACACTACGTCACTACCCCGCCCACGCTGATAGACTCACCCTGTAGCCTGAACGGATGTGGCATCTCGGTTTTTGCCAAATAGCATTTTGCCGAGAAAGAGCAACGAGAGAGATTTTTAGCAATACCAAACAACTCGATCTCTAACTCTCTGAGCAACAACGAACAAGATAACGGAAAGAATTTCACAACAACAACTCCATGCACCACAAACACAACTCTCTCTCTCTCCCAAACACAACTCTGGGCACGGGACTGGCGCGCGGTGGGAGAGAGAGATAAATAACAAACACATTGCAAAAATCTCTCTCTAAGTCTAACACAGGTATCTCGCGTCACGCGTCACTCACGCGAAAAACAAAACTCTCTCTCTCTCTCTCTCTCTCTCTCTCTCTCTCTCTCTCTCTCACTCACGCGTGACAGTGAGGCCTGGAGCCCTCGAGCTGGAGCCGTGGAGCCTCGAGCCTGGAGCATTGTGAGGAGCCCTCTGCTCTGAAGCACACACATATGACCCCCCCCAATGTGCAATGAACACACCAGCGAGGCCGAGGGAGGGCGAGACGATCGAGGGGTCCCGTACCATGCGGAATCGACCCTATCCAGTGCTCAAATGCTCAAGCACACACAAGGCACGCACAGACAGCGAGACAGGGCCCTGCCAGAGGTTGATCGGAGATAGATCTAAGATGCCGCCATTGTTGCGGGAGGCCCAAAAACCACAACCAACAAATCCTACCTGAAAAAGCAGAACCACGAGGCATGGGAGAACGGCACAAGCCGTCAAGGACAGGGATTTAAGGAAAGGAGGGTGGAAGCACAGTGTTGTGCTAGCCGTCTCTCCATATCTCTCGTCGCAGTCTCTCGCCCACTCGCACCTTAGCACCTTCATGCCACTCGTCGCTCTCATCCCGTTGTATCCTGGACCCTCGAGCTTGTCGTATGTCGAGCCATAATAACTAAAACGCGGACATGCCAAACGAGGGGTGGGATGGGAGGTCCCCACATGCAGAGAGAGATTTTTGAAAACCAACAAGAAATCACGGCGCTCACAGTGATTTGGGCTCGGCAGCTTGTCAGCCCTCAGCCGAAGCTGGGGCCGGTCCCGTAGCCGAGAGAGCCCGCGCCGACGAGTTCGACGCGGTCGGGGGGCCTTGCGGAGAGGCCAGCGAGATGGCGATCGCTGTACTTTCACATGCACGAGGATCTTGGAAGGACGATCAGGGAGGACACAGAGGAACGGGAGCGGGGGGAGCGCATCGCTACACAAAGGGGGGCTGGCCCACACGAAAGGGCCCCCTTGAAGTAAAGAAAGAAAGAAAGAAAACAGACAAAAGGGAGGGATGGGAGGACGTGCGGTCGCCTGGGGGTCCGTAGCCGGAAGCGAGAGCCTTGCCCAGCCACTCGAGCGCGCGCCACACCTTCTCGTGCCTGCGGGGCGGTTCCCAGAAGGCTCAGGGACGGCCCCCCACCAAAACGAGCGCCCGCAGCTCACACACGTCTCACGCCTTCTCGTGCCCGGCCGCTTTTCCCTCCTCGCATTTTTTGTTTCTTTTTTCGATCACGCCTTGAAAATTCTTTTTTCGACCTGCCCGCCTTCTTCGAGTGACAAACGATGCACTTAGTCTTTTCCCTCGTCCTCCCTCTCGCAACGGGGGCGGGGGCAGCGCGCCGCTACGGCTGCACGACGCGGTCCTCCCCCTTCTTCGACAGCCGCGCCCACTTCTCCGATTCGATCGCGTGCTCGGCGGTCGGCGCGGCGCGTGCGGAGCGCTTCGGGCAGGCTGGGGGGTCGGTGGCGCGGCGCCTGTCCCACAGCGAGTGCGTAGGGGTGCATGGCTGCATGGATCCCAAGGCGTTCAACTACGACTCGAGCGCCACTTGTCATGAAAATATCTGCGTGGACGAACGGCCGGGCTGCATGAACTCGACAGCGCTCAACTACAACCCCGAAGCGAATGTACATTGTCCTACAGCGATTGTCCTGGAGGGCTGCCCTTGCGAGCCGGTCCTGGATGGCTGCATGTCGCCCCTAGCGTCAAACTACAACTCAAACGCCAACCGGCAAGGGGTCCCGTGCGAGTTTGGCCGCCGCGGCTGCACTGACACGGCCTCCCCCGACTACGACTCGAATGCCGAGATCGACGACGGCTCTTGCACGGAGCATGTCCCCGGCTGCAAGGACGCAAGAGCGCCCAACTTCATGTGCGAGGGCGGCGGGGCTGGGGGATCCGAGGGGGCGTTGTCTCACTACTTTTGGCCGTCCCCTGTCGTAGGTGGAACGCGACCGTGGACGACGGCGCCTCTTCTCCGCCGCGTCCGGCCCATTCCCCCAGGGCCCCCAAAAGGCTCCCCCCCCCCCCCCCGGCGGACCCCCCTCCCCTTGTCGAAGGCTCCAACCTCACATGCCGCTACCTCCCGTACGGCTGCATGACAC
>NW_005200188.1:121808-131989 GCF_000372725.1 Emiliania huxleyi CCMP1516 | reverse complement strand
CAGCCAAAGCAGGGTTGGCATGGAGGAGGACTCGCTGTCGACGGGCGCCGTGGTCTCGATCTCCGTCACCTCGATCATCATCGCAATCCTCCTGCTCGTCGCCCTCACCTGCTTCTGCCGCTTCTCTCCGCTGGCCGCTTCCTCTGCCGCCGGCGCGACTCCGAGCAAGAGCAGCAAGGGCGGCAGCAAGGGCGGCAGCGAGGCCGACGCCGACCTGACGTCAGTCAGTCAGCGACGTCCCAATCCTCCCCCTGCGCCTCCTGTGATGCCGGTCTTCCCTCCCCGCGGGCCGCTGCCCTCTCTGCCCGGCCCAGGTGCCAGCCTCTGACCCGCCCCTGCCGCCCCACGCCCCGACAGAGGGCGCAGCAGCCCGTCGAGTACGGGCGCAACTACCCGTACGCGGGGCCCTCCAAGGGTGGCGACATGACGAGCGACCCGCCGAGCCGCGCCTGCGACGACGTGCCGCCGCCCGAGGCCGAGGACCTCAACCAAGGCTTTGGAGTAGAGCGGGACAGGCACGCCCGCGCCACCCCGATCCCACTGACCCGTCCCGCTGTGCTTTTGATCATAGGTTCTTGGATGGAGTGGGCAAAGGGGTTGATGCGCACGCCCGCAGCAAAAGCGGACACGCCTCTCGCAGAAGGCGGTTTCGCGCCCTCCGAGATCGAGCGCATCTGACGGACAGCGCTCAGTCTGACCGCTTGATGACCGTGCGGCGCCGTCACGGCCTGTGGCTGTAAAGTGCTCCTCGGGCGCACCGCGAGGCGCGGGGTACCGCGTGCGGAGTGGGTGTAGACGCACAGCATCACGTGACGCTTGAGATATGTGGGAGGCGACCCCGGGATATGGTTGCATATATCCGACACACTTGCGAAAGATGGTGTCCTCCCGCCAACGGCCAACCCGGGGTGTGCGTCTGCGTGCTCTGTGCTTGGCTCGGTCCTCGGAATTTTTTCGAGATTCGACATGCAACATGAGCTTGCCTGCGGCGAGGGCGGTCGAATGCACGGAGCTAAGTGCCTCGCCGTCCTCGCGGGAGTCGCTTAGGCGGCTCCCGTGGTGTAACCTGTGTTAGTGCTCCCAGTGCGCGCCAGTCCCGTGCCCAGTGTAAGAAAGAAAGAAAACAGACAACCCAAGGGAGGGATGGGAGGACGGCACGCCGCCACCACACAGGGATTTTAAGTAGAGGAGTGTGGTGCTAGCCGTCGCCCACCCTAACCCTTGGTCGTCTGCCTCTTTCTATCTCCCTTCGCAGTCCCTCGCCGATTCTCGCTGCAACCTTCATGCCAACCTCGGGTCGTCCCACTCTCGTCGTTCTGATCTCCCTCCTGTCGCTTCCTCCTCTGTCGCGTCGCTCTCGTCTGCCTCGTCCTGCGACGCCGCCGCCGCCTGCCGATCCCTTGCTCTCGCGGCTTCTCCCGACTTTCGGCGCAACTCTGCCCTCCTCGCGGCATATTTTGGCCCCTCGAGTTTATCGAGCTCTCCTTGCGCAAGGACGACTCTTCTGACGCCCACTGCGATCATTTGCCGCAAGTCATATCGTTGCTCAGGTCCACTCTCTCTTCGAACACTTGGACCTCCACGGATGATGCTGGCGCTGGGGTCCCCTTCGGGTGCATCGTTACAGCTGACAACGGGATTACCACTGGTTCGTCCTCCTCGGAGTCGTCTTCCCCGGAGTCGTCTTCCCCGTGCGCCTGAGCGCGTCTGCCGGCTGAAAGTCGCCGCGAGGAGGCGCGGCACCATGGTTCTGGTCGCTGCACGCGGGCAACGCGGCGGAGCACTTGGATCACTTGGAGTGCAGTTATCAACCTCACATCCAGGGCCGGGGAGCTAAGAAGCGCACCCAGCGGGCCGGATGATCGGCATCGGGCTACGGGCTAGAGAGCCCTGACCCCTAGGGGGGTGCGCGTTCGCAGGGAAAGGGCCATAAAGTAAACACGGTTCTCCGAGGGTTGGTCTGCGCTTTGGGTTTCCCCTAGCTGCGGAGCGCCCCCTCTACTCGGAGCTACGTATATAATGGACACATCCCTACTCGACGTCACCCCTCAGGCCTCTGGGGCTCTCCTATCCTCCCGGTCCTCCCCCCGGCTCGCTTTCCGCTGGTCGGGCAGCAGCTGCGGAGCCCGCCTTCCCCTCTTATGCTTCTTCGGCCGCGGCCCCACCGCCGTCTCGTCTTCTCTGCCTGATCCCGTTAACTCCGCCTCCGGCGATCCCACGCCCGACTCCCCGGGCAAAGGCGCGGCGGCATTGGGTCGCGTCGCTCCCCCTCCCAGGGAGGTCGGGCCCGCTCTCCCTGGTCGACGAGTCGCGCCCGCACCCGCGGCCTCTCTATCGTCCTCGGCTCACCCCCCCCCCCTCCGCCGGCCCCTCACTAAGCTCGGAGAGGCTCGGTCCTCGGATTTTTCGACATGTAACATGATACGGCTTTGCATGTGCATGTGTTGTGACTTGTGGGTGTCACATAAAATTCTTTTTCCCAGGGAGGGATGGGAGGACGCTCCCGTGGCGTACCTGCGCACTTGGAGCACTTGGAGTGCAGTCATCAACCGCACATCCAGGGCCAGGGAGCTAAGAAGCGCACCCAGCGGGCCGGATGATTGGCATCGGGTTGCGTGAGTGAGTATTCTTGATACGAAACCACGACGACACACACCAGTCGACTCGCATCGGTTGCCTCCATGAACGGCGGAGCTATTCTCGCGCCCACACCACACCTGGCTCCAACGTGGACACGCCCATAGCTGGGGACACTACTAGGTCACGCATGGCATCAGAAGTTTTATCTCTGGGCCCCGAAAGGCATCTCTAGCAGTGTCGTTACGCATGCCCCCTCCCCTCCTGGGCGCATGCGCCTCACGTCTCGCCAGAGCATAAGCCCTTGGCGTGTGGCGAGACGAGTTTTTTGCCATGCAACGAGCAGCAAGCCGCCCGCCGCAAACAGCCGGAGGCATCGCCGCGGCACTGACTGCGCCGCGCTCCCGCACCCGTCGACGAAGCTCCCCCCGCGGAAGACCGCGCGTAGCGACGCCTTGTCGATCGAGATGGGCGCGCCTGAAGCTCGCCCACCTACTGCCCCTGAGAGTTGGTTACGAGTGGGATCAGCTCCCCCCCTTGGGATCGAAGCCGCCACAACCTCACACCCAACATCACAGGTGGGATCAGAGAGAGACTCCGCACCGGACACCGCCCGGGCACAGACTCCCTACCCATCGGATCGCACAGGGCCCCCTAGGAGCAGCCCACACACAATCTCGCATCGGCAGATTGCGCCTGGGTCAGGCAGACAGCAGACAAGGAGAGGAGAGAGGAGAGAGAGAGAGAGAGAGAGAGAGAGAGAGAGAGAGAGAGAGAGAGAGGAGAGAGGAGAGGGTGAGGGTGTGTGCACACGTGTGGAGCAGGGAGGGTGTCTGTGGTGGGCTATAGTCATACTACGTGGTTAGAACCACGCGCCCCTCAGGAGCTTAAGGTAGAGCTGAGCGTCCCAGACGCCTCGGTGCCACCCACCGGCGTGAGACCATCCGGATCAGTCCAGTACGCCCTCCGGGCGAACGGTCCCCGCGATGGCCCACGGTCACACACACACACACACACATCGGGTTGCGGGCAAGAGAGCCTGCGCTAGAATTCTTTTCCCGGAGCCGACGTCGAGCGGGCACGCGGCTTCCGCCCAGCCAGCGCTCCTCTCCTCTGTCGCGCCGCGCGCCGGCCGTTCGCACGATGGACGGCTTCGACGATTCGCTCTTCAGCGCCTTTGAAAGCGCCCCCTCAGCAAAGGTCAGCAGCGGCCTCGCGCTCGACGAGCCGCTCTTGAAGCGGCCGGCAGGAGCAGCAGCTGAGGCCGAGGACGCCGCAGCAAAGGGAAAGCGGCTTCGGGGCGCGCCGGCCGACGCCGAGAAGGACGATGCTGCGCCCGCGCTCGACCCTGGCACCGGTCGGAAGGCGTGCAAGCACGAGGTCGCGATGCCTCCGGGCCTGACAGCGAGCAGCGAGATGGTGCGGCTGCCAAAGAGCACGCAGCCGCCGGCGCGCGAGTACTCGTTCGAGCTCGACCCGTTCCAGCAGGCTGCCGTCAACTGCATAGATCGTGAGGAGTCGGTCCTCGTCTCTGCGCACACCTCTGCCGGAAAGACGGTCTGTGCCGAGTATGCGATCGCCGTGTCGCTGCGCGACAAGCAACGGGTGATCTACACGTCGCCGATCAAGGCGCTGTCGAACCAAAAGTACCGCGAGCTCTCCGAGACGTTTGGCGACGTCGGGCTCATGACCGGCGACTACACGATCAACGTCGACGCCTCGTGCCTCGTCATGACGACCGAGATTCTGCGCTCGATGCTGTACCGCGGCTCCGAGGTGATGCGCGAGGTCAAGTGGGTCATCTTCGACGAGGTGCACTACATGCGCGACAAGGAGCGCGGCGTGGTGTGGGAAGAGGTCATGATCCTGCTGCCGCACTCGGTGAGGTACGTCTTTCTCTCGGCGACCATCCCTAACGCGCTGCAGTTTGCACAGTGGATCGCCGCGCTCCACTCGCAGCCCTGCCACGTCGTCTACACAGACTACCGGCCGACGCCCCTCCACCACTACATGTTCGGCGCCGGCGCGAACGGCTTCCACCTCGTCGTCGACGAAAACTCGGAGTTCAAGCCCTCCGGCTTCGAGAAGGCCACCGCGAAGCTGAGCGGCGGCGGCGGCGGGCGCGGCGGCGGCAAGGGCGGCAAGGGCGGCGGCAAGGGCGGCGGCAAGGGCGGCGGGAAGGGTGGGCGTGAGAAGGGCCCGTCGGACTGCTTCAAGCTGGTGCGGACTGTGGTGTCGATGGGAATGGAGCCGCTGATCGTCTTTGCCTTCGGCAAGCGCAAGGTGGAGAAGCTGGCGGAGGAGATGGGCACGCTCGAGCTGACTGTCCACACCGAGCGGGAGTCAATCACGCAGATCTACGAAAACGCCATCCAGACGCTGTCGGACGACGACCAGGTGCTGCCGCAGGTCGAGAAGATGCTGCCGCTGCTCCAGCGGGGCATCGCCGTCCACCACTCGGGGCTTCTGCCGCTGCTCAAGGAGCTCGTCGAGATCCTCTTCCAGGAGGGGCTCGTCAAGCTCCTCTTCGCGACCGAGACCTTCGCCATGGGCCTCAACATGCCCGCCAAGACCGTCATCTTCGCCGAGCTGTCCAAGTTCGACGGCGCCGCCTTCCGGCGCGCCCCGCCGCCCAGTGGACACACCCCGCACGCGAGCCCGCCCGCGTGAGGCCGAGGCGCGTCAGGCCGAGGCGCGTGAGGCCGAGGCGCGTGAGGCCGAGGCGCGTGAGGCCGAGGCGCGTGTCTGCAGGTACCTCTCCTCGGGCGAGTACATCCAGATGAGCGGCCGCGCGGGCCGGCGGGGGCTCGACGCGCGAGGGACGGTCGTGACGATGGTCGACGGCTCGACCGACTTGGCAAAGGTGCGGGAGATGCTTCGAGGCGAGGCGGACTCGCTCTCCTCGCGCTTCCACCTCTCGTACAACATGCTGCTCAACTGCGTCCGCACCGAGACGGCAAACATCGAGAACCTGATCGCAAAGTCCTTCTACACCTTCCAGCTGCAGCAGGCGAAGCCCGACCTGGAGAGGCGGCAGCGCGAGCTCTCGGCGCAGCTCGCCTCGCCCGACCTCGCCGTGGACGCGAGGCTGCTCGAGGTTCACGCTCTGCGCGCGCAGGAGCGCTCGCTGCGCAAGCAGCTGCGGCCGCTTCTCACGGATCCAAAGGACACCAAGGCGGTGCACTTTCTGCAGCCCGGCCGCCTGGTCCGGTTTGCTCGCGAGGGAGGGGCCGGCGAGGAGGGCGAGGCGCGCGAGTGGGGATGGGGGGCCATCGTGAGCTACAAGCGGCTCAGGCCCGACAAGAAGGAGGGCAAGAGGGGAGGCGACGATCTCGGCACGGCGGACCAATACCACATCGACGTGCTGCTGCGGTGCGACGCGGGCGCCGAGGCCGCCGTCGAGGCGGGCGGCGAGCCGGCGCCCGCGCGCGACGAGGAGAGCGCGGAGCTGCACGTGCTGACGCTGACGCTCGACCGCGTCGACGCCTTCTCGAAGGTGAAGGTCTCTCTCCCGAAGGACCTCCGCTCCAGCGACGGGCGGCACGCGGTGCTCAAGGTGCTAATTAAATAATAATATGATTAAATAATAATCTAATTAAATAATAACGGGCGGCACGCGGTGCTCAAGGTGCTTCGCGAGGTGGAGAGGCGCTTCGCCGACGGCGTGCCCGAGCTGCAGCACGACGAGGACCTCAAGGTGACCACGGCGGCACAGGAGGCGGCCAAGCTCGCACGCAGGCGCGCGGGTGACGAGCGGCGGCGGTACGGCGACGGCCTCTTGCGACTTCCTCTGAGCCCGCGCGCGCGCCCCCCGCTGCGCCTCAGGCTCGAGGGTGTGCAGGAGCGGCTCGGCGGGGTGAGCTTGGGCGAGGAGGAGATCGCGGCGGGGCTTGCGGTCTTGCGGCTGCGCCGCGCCGCGGAGGAGGAGGAGAAGCGTGTCAAGCGGCAGATCCGCGAGGGGCAGGTGGCGCTGATAAAGGAGGAGCTGCGGGGCATGCGCCGCGTGCTGCGCCGGCTCGGCCACCTCTCTGAGGACGGCGTCATCGGCAACAAGGGGCGGGTGGCGTGCGAGGTGAGCACCTCGGACGAGCTGCTCGTGACCGAGCTCGTGTTCGCGGGCCTCTTCCAGGACCTCGATCCCGCGCAGCTGGCCGCGCTCCTGTCGTGCCTCGTGGCGGAGCACGGGTTCGGCGGCAGCGGCGGCAAGGGCAAGGACGGCAAGAAGGAGGACCCGGTGGCGATGATCCGCACGCGCGAGATGCGCGAGCCGGTCGAGCGGATGCGCGAGCTGGCCAAGCGCGTGGCGACCGTCGTGCTCGAGGCGAAGCTGCCGGTGGATGTGGACGAGTACATTGCGCGCTTCGCCACCGGCCTGGTCGACCTCGTCTTTGACTGGTGTGGCGGCGCAAAGTTCGCCGACCTCTGCAAAATGACCGACGCGTACGAGGGCTCGATCATCCGGGCGATGCATCGGCTCGAGGAGCTGCTGCGCCAGATCATCGACGCCGCAAAGGTGGTCGGCAACGAGGAGCTGCAGGCCAAGTGCGAGGCGGCGCAAAAGCTCCTCGTGCGCGACGTGGTCTTCTGCCCCAGCCTGTACACGTGACAGCCCCTATCTTGCGTCTTAGAAGATTTTTTAAGCGGCCGAGAGCAGAGGAAAGCGAAAGGCCAAATGCTTTGCACGCGCGAGACGGGGGCCTCCGATTCGTTCTCGTTGGCGCGCAGGAGGGGGCACCTGGGCTGGGCCTGTGTGCGCTGTGGCGCGCCGCGCAGAATCCTTTCTCACGTGGCTCGTGGAGGGCGACGGCTTCTGAGGAAGCCGTCGCCCGCGCCTTGTCTGTCGTGTGAATGTCGCGCACTCATTCATGACCGGTCTCAATGTCCCACCCCGCTGTCTGTCAGTCTGTGACCCCAAAGCGACGAGGACGAAACTTTCGGTGCACAGCAATCAACGTGTGCCGCAACACTATTGCAAAAAGTCTGTTTCGTGCTGACGGCGGGCCTTACCATCTTTGCACTCCAGGCGCGGCCCGCTCGTACGCCCATCGGACTGCCCATTCGGGCGCGAGCACGGCCTACCAACGCACAGTCACCACCGCCGTGCCTTGTCTCCGTCGAGGCCAGCACCGCATGCAGCACCAGCCAGCCACTGACTATCGCACTGCACTTGTGCGACACCAACGTGCTCCCACACCAGCCCAGCACTTAGAGCAACAGCCTCACTCTGGCGCGAAATGTGCCTTCCTGCGCCGCCATCAACGCACGCCCCCCAAGGATAGGTCGCCCCTGCCCTGCGCCTCCACGGATGCCTCCAACGTTGCACCGAGCCGCCCTCCCTTTCGAACACAGGAGCGGCATAGGCCTACAGCGATCGAGGGGTCGAAATGCTCAGCATCATTGCGGCGATCGTTGCACTCCCAGCCCAAGTCAGTCTTGCCGGATTTGAGGGGCTGGACGATCAGGTGGGGGCTGAGCGTCTGCAGGCAGCCTTCCGCCCGCGCCGAAATTCACAGCCCTCCCGGGCCGACGGGGTGCTCCTTGGATCGGGCCCCGCTCCCCGCTTTTCCTGTACCTGGACTGTCCGGGTCAGGAGGGTGAGAGTATTGGGTGGGCAAGGGAAGTACATCTGGCGGGTGGCGATTGAGGGACAGCAAGTGGGTTGATTGGGGGGTCAATGGGCGCGCGGGTGGCGCTTTGTGGTCCTGGGCGAGCAGGGGCAGTGGTTAGGAGTCTTGGGCCTGGAGATGTGAGGATTGTCGAGATGTCATGCGAGAGCGGTAGGTGGGCGAAGGTAGCGCGGCTGGAGAGTGGTGTCCGAGGGACAATGATGAGTTGTCAGTTGGGGCGCGAGACGCGCGGGACAGTGTTGGAGGCGGCCAGTGAGATAGGGTTGGCTTTGAGCAGTGCAGCGAGTGTGTGGTCGAGCGTGGGAGCGGCGCGCGAGCACCGGATTTTTTTTGCTGTGCGAGTCGAGTTCGTGGCCGGTGCGCGGGAGATGAGTTGTCAGTTGGGGCGCGAGACGCGGCCGCGGGACAGTGTTGGAGGCGGCCAGTGAGGTAGGGTTGGCTTTGAGCAGTGCAGCGAGTGTGTGGTCGAGCGTGGGAGCGGCGCGCGAGCACCGGATTTTTTTGCTGTGCGAGTCGAGTTCGTGGCCGGTGCGCGGGAACCTGGCTGAAAACCCGCGCAGCCGGCCGGTTGTGCGACCGAGGTCGCCGATGGTACGACCGAGGTCGCAGAGCCTTGGCGACGCGACGCGCACGTCGCCAAGGAGTTCGTAAAATGTCCGAGGTTGTTCGTAAAACACCGTTCGCAAACAACAAAACAAAACAAAACTCTCTCTCTCTCCGTTCGCAGTCCTCCTACCTCCGGGAATGTACGTAAGAGCTACATACTCTAAAGTACACTGAAAATTCTGTTAGTGCCAGTGGCCCCGCCGAGGCGGTGCGGACTGCCGGAGGCCGCTCGGTCTCCCCTCTGCCCGTGCGACTTTCGCTAACTCCCTCGAGCGTACCCAGCGTAGATCGTCTCTCTTCGGCGCGCTCGAGCACGTTTGGCACCAAGAGGCTTTGATTCTTACGACCCTCACCAAAAAAATTCTTTTTCCTTCGCGGCAACGCGACGGCGGCAAGGCCTCTCTGCGCGCCCGCCCTCGTCACGCCGAAGACCAACCGGCGTCGGACCGCGGTGAGACCACGCCGCCCCCCGCGCCCGCCCGCGCCCGCAGCGTGAACACATACGCGCGTCCCTCATCGCACGGAAACATACGCGCCAGCCGCGCAGCAGCCTCACATGCAGCGCCGACCGCATGCTCGCGCCCTGGGCCGCCGACGACCCGGTCGGGCGGGTTGCGCGGCCGCCGCACACCACCAGGCAGGCGCACAACCACCCGCAGCGCGCCGCAGCCCACCGCGCAGCCCTGCCAGCCAGGCCTGCGCCTCAAAGACTCACAAACAGGCGCACAGCAGAGTACAGCACACGGCACACACCGGCGGCGCGCGCGCAGCACACGCAGACGCACGCGCGGATCCAACACGCACACGCGCACAGCACGCGCGCGCCGCACGCCAGCGCAGCGCCACACACAGAGCAATTCCCATCAGCAGCAGCAGGCCTGCCACAATCCACATCTCACACACGCGCGCGCACACTCCCCCCCACCGGCGCACGCATTGGGCGTCGCCGAGAGCTCCCAAAGCTGACTTGTGTGGCTGCTTGTGCAGCCTGCTCTTCAGCGGGTCGCCCAGGGCCCCCGCCTCTCATCAAGTTGCATCTCCTGGGACAGCCCCCGTCCGCCTGCGCGGCGACGACTTGAAACTTTTGGTTTGTAGAGAGGCGTGAACCGCGCCATTCGCTCTCACCTGGAAAAGTTGGCAACCCTGTCTGCACGTCTCGCGCGCGCGTGAACAGGGCGAAAAAAGGAAAGGAAAAGAGACGGGGTGCGAGAGGAAAAGCTTGTTCAGCCCTAATCATTACAGCACCCTGCCAAAAAGAAATACCTGCTTCCCACAGCCAACTGGCACGGACTACCACCACCAAAGGCGACAAAAGCCAACTGGGGGCCCTTCTTACCTCCCCGGGGAGGCCGGAAACCTGGCACTTCCAGG
>NW_005200188.1:65533-121708 GCF_000372725.1 Emiliania huxleyi CCMP1516 | reverse complement strand
ACACAACATCCCGCTTCATCTCGCCTCCTAGTCTCGCCTCATCTCGCCTCAGCTCGCCTCACCTCGCTTCATCTCGCCTCACCTCGCTCCATCTCGCCTCACCTCGCCTCATCTCGCCTCACCTCGCCTCACCTCGCCTCACCTCGCCTCATCTCGCCTCACACCTCGCTCGCCTCATTCATCTCGCCTCACCTCGCCTCATCTCGCCGAGGTACACCTCGCCTCATCTCGCCTCATCTCGCCTCACCTCGCCTCATCTCGCCTCATCTCGCCTCATCTCGCCTTCACCTCGCCTCATCTCGCCTCATCTCGCCTCATCTCGCCTCATCTCGCCTCACCTCGCCTCATCTCGCCTCATCTCGCCTCATCTCGCCTCATCGCCCCTCACCTCGCCTCACCTCGCCTCATCTCGCCTCATCTCGCCCGACATTTTTTTCTTTTCTAGACCACTCCGAGACCGACACCCAAGACCGACCCGAGACCCGAGATCGACCCGAGATCGACCCGAGATCGACCCGAGATTGACCCGAGATCGACCCGAGATCGACCCGAGATCGACCCGAGATCGACCCGAGATCGACCCGAGATCGGCACGAGCGATCAACCCAACAGTCCCCCAGAGCCCCCTCCGGGGGGACCCCCCCTCACCCCGAGTGTCCGTGTCCTTCGCGAGTCACCGATGGGGAGCGGGGGGGGGTGCGCGATGCACAGGGGAGGCTGGGGAGGGGGGGGTCCACTCTGAAGACAGCCGACCGCGGAGGGGTTTTGTCCCACAGGGTTTTACCCTCCGCGTGAGGATCGGCGCGGCGAGGGGGTAGGCTCGAATTCGCCGCGCAACATTTCACCCCCACAGGACCCCGCCCACCCCCCCTCATGGTCCCACCTAGCACCCCAATGAGCTTTCGCACCCCCTCCTTGCGCAGTGTCCCCCACTATGTGTCGCCGTCTTCGGGGCACGCTATCCTGTGTAGTCAGGGCAAGTGGGGGCGGGGGGCAGTCCCATCTCTCCTGTGTACGGGTGGGTTCTGTCTCCAGTCTCGGAGGGGGGCTTGAAGCTAAGAATATTTTATTTTTTCTTACGACCCTCACCCGCCAAGGCAGGTGTGCACTCTGCTAGTACTTGTGAGAGAGAGATTTTTTAAGAGTTGTGTGCTCACACCACGACTACACTGTGGGGGGTGCCCGAGCATGATGTATGTGCGCGTCTGTGCGTGTGTGGGACAGACGTTGTTGTCCTATGCGCGGGGCTTCCCGCGGGGACCAGCACACAGCACTGCCCCGGGGGGGACGCAGTGCGTGCGAGAAAAAAATATCTACTTTTGCAGGCCAGCTCAGCCCGGCGCGCCAGGATGGCCGTGGGCGCACCGATTTGGCTGGTGCTCTCGTCGGCCGCCGCGTCGACGGACGGTCCCGGCTCCGAGCGCTGCCGATCTCTCGGCTTCGGCCCCTCGCTGCTTTGCACATCGTGCACAAAGCTCGGCGAGCATGTGGGCAAGGACAGCACGTTGGTCGAGGAATGCGCGGGCTGTTGCACGGACGAGGCGCAGCGGGCGTCGCACTTTGCCAAGGCGGTGCTCGACGTGTGTAAATGACGGCTGGGGCATTACCCAGCGCTCTCCGAGTTCATCGAGGAGCGCGCGGGTAAGTTTCCCAACCTATCCGTGACGTACACCCAGGGCGCACCGCCCACGCTCTACATGCAGGACGCCGACGGCCGGACCGTAGACGAGCTTAGTGTGGGCGGCTGGAAGACCGAGTACATCGATGAGTACCTTCACGAGAAGCTCAACGCTTAGGCGCGCGCCCTCCGCAAACCATTTGGCCTCTCAAGAGATGAAGCGCCCTCCCGGCAGGTGGCTGAGCCATCTGGGACGGCGCGGAAAAAGAGAGCGGCCTAGGGACGAGAGGAAACTGCGGCGTTTCATTTTCTTTGCTTTGATCACGCTTGAAAATCAGATATCGAGCGCAACGCATCACATCTCAAGCCCGACGTCACCTCACCGCGCTACGCGCTACCCCGTACACTACCCCTCGCCTACCGACTACCGTGCACCGGCCACACCCACAGCTCCACTGACACCGCCGCTCGCCGGCGGGCAGCGCTCTCACGTCGTCAAAATCCATCGCGTTGGAAAGGGGCCGGAGAGAGGGGCACGCGGCGGCGGCGTCGGTCAGAGCTCGAGGACCTGCGTCGCCGTGCCCAGTAGCGAGGTGTGCCCGCCGCCGAACCAGCGCCCGAGCTCGACGCCCATGCGCTCACGCACCACTGCCGTGCCGCGCCTCGCGTCGTCAATCGAGCCGTAGCGCAGCGCCGTGATGAGGGCGGGGGGGGAGCCTCTCTCCGCGGCCGCCCGTGGGTCCTCGAGCATGGCGAGCCGGCCAAAGTAGTCGACATTTCTCTCCTCCATGCACCGCGCGATGCGGAGCTCGAACTCTCTCGACGCCGCTACCTCGCACATCTCGGCATACTCATCCGGCCCGAGAGGCACCTGCCGCGAGAAGGAGATGGACATCCCGACCTGGTACTCGCCGAAGCGCGTGTCGGTGAGCACGTCCGTGCCGCGGCCAAAAAGCAGCGTCTCCGCGGTCGGCAGCGGCTCGTCCTCGGGCATCGCGCTGCGCACGCATTCGTGGAATTGGCTGCCGGCAGTGAGGGCGTTGTCGGACAGCCACTCGATCCAGCCGCGCATGTGCGCCTCGTCGTTGAAGAATGAGCCTGGTGGCGCGGGCGCGTCGCGTCGGGCGCAGGCGCGGGCTCGGCGCACGCCCACCCGAGACTGGCACGCGAGGCTGGCGGGAGCGGCGTCTACGGCGGCGCACAGTTGAAGGCGCGGCCAGACTCCTCGACGTAGGAGATGATGCGGAAGGGGCGGACGTCGCACGAGCGGATGGCAGCCAGCAGCGGCGCCACCTCGGGTGGCGGCGGGATCACAGCGATCGGGTACTTGAAGCTCGGCTGCCCGATGATCATGCAGCGGCCCGACGCCATCGGGAGAGTGAGCTGCTGGCTGACGAGCTTCAGGTGGTCGGGAACCTGGATGGCCGCAGACAGCCTCGACAGGGAGACGCGCATTTTAGGATCGCAAGACGCCTTTTCTTTTAGCCTTACCCTCGATTTTATGGAACAACGCAAGGCGGACATGGCATATCGCTCTCGGGCCCCCAGCTTCTCCCTTCTTTTTTCAACATTATGCCCTCTTCCACGCCTTAACACAATTGCTAAAAATCTCTCTGAGTCTCTCTCGCCTTACTTAACATATCCAGGCGGAGGGAGAGGAGGAGCCTTCCTGTGAGTTGTGTCGGCGCGTGGTGCAGTGAGGCACGTCTGAGGCACGATTGGTATCACAGTGGATGCAGGAACACTGCAAAATGCGGCCGAGCGGCGTGCGAGGGGGTCGACGAGCGGGGTGCGGGCGCACCACCTCGAAACGATCGTCCGCAACAAAATAAAATGGAGCTGCACACGCCATCCTCGTCGATCTCCTTGCTGGCTTTTCGCCTCATAATCGTGAGCGGGTGGTCGAGGGTCGGTTGCGAGGGGCTAAGCCTGGCTAGCCAGGTCCGCCTGGGCGCCTCCAGTCTTGCTTTTGCGGTGACCATTCTTCTTTTGGTTGGCAGAGGTGTTTGCGTGCGGTCTGTCAGTTGCTGCTGATAGCCGGTTTTCGCCTCATAATCGTGAGCGGGTGGTCGAGGGTCGGTTGCGAGGGGCTAAGCCTGGCTAGCCAGGTCCGCCTGGGCGCCTCCAGTCTTGCTTTTGCGGTGACCATTCTTCTTTTGGTTGGCAGAGGTGTTTGCGTGCGGTCTGTCAGTTGCTGCTGATAGCCGGTTTTCGCCTCATAATCGTGAGCGGGTGGTCGAGGGTCGGTTGCGAGGGGCTAAGCCTGGCTAGCCAGGTCCGCCTGGGCGCCTCCAGTCTTGCTTTTGCGGTGACCATTCTTCTTTTGGTTGGCAGAGGTGTTTGCGTGCGGTCTGTCAGTTGCTGCTGATAGCCGGTTTTCGCCTCATAATCGTGAGCGGGTGGTCGAGGGTCGGTTGCGAGGGGCTCAGCCTGGCTAGCCAGGTCCGCCTGGGCGCCTCCAGTCTTGCTTTTGCGGTGACCATTCTTCTTTTGGTTGGCAGAGGTGTTTTCGTGCGGTCTGTCAGTTGCTGCTGATAGCCGGTTTTCGACTGCCCCTGCAAAATGATGTTTATGGAGGTTTAAAGTTTGCGGGGGGGGACAGCTTTGCGCGGTCGACTTCAATTTTGGGGGGTTTACGACGGTTTTGGGGATCTGCCGACGCGCTACACCTACAGTGGTTAGCCCCACTGCACATAAGATGGACACCTCAACGGGAGGGCCCTCGCAGCAGCCGGGGCCGACGCCTGCAGCCTTAGTCTTGGCCCGATCCGGCGGTATGCCACGGGTAGGCGCGTTGAGGCTTGCCGCCTCCTCGGCGCCAACGCGGCCTGTGCCGCAGCGTGCGATTGCTGCCAGACAAGAGGAGGAGCAGAGCCGCTTGGCGATAGGGCCAGGCAATCGCATTCGCCCCGTGGGCGTTGCGGACTCGAGCAACACCCGGGTCGAGGTTGCTGCGCCTCGTGGCGCAGTGATGCAGCATCGCACGCTCGTTGCGGGGGATGGAGCATCGGCGGCAGCCGGAATCCTGGCCCTGTTCACGCGCGCGCGAGACGTGCAGACAGGGTTGCCAGGTGAGACACACACCGCATCCCGCGCACGCGGAAGTTTTCTTTTTTCAGTACCTGTGTTAGTGCCAGTGCGCGCCAGTCCCGTGCCCAGTGTTGTGCGAGTGAGTACTTGGATGGAGCACTTGGAGTGCAGTTATCAACCTCACCGGGGAGCTAAGAAGCGCACCCAGTTGGCTTTTGTCGCCTTTTGTGGTGCTAGTCCGTGCCAGTCTGCTGTGAGAAGCAGGTATTTCTTTTTTACAGACTGCTGTAATGATTAGGCTGAACAAGCTTTTCCTCTCGCACCCCGTCTCTTTTCCTTTCCTTTTTTCGCCCTGTTCACGCGCGCGCGAGACGTGCAGACAGGGTTGCCAACTTTGCCAGGTGAGAGCGAATGGCGCGGTTCACGCCTCTCTCCAAACCAAAAGTTTCAAGTCGTCGCCGCGAAGGCGGAAGGGGGCTGTCCCAGGAGCTGCAACTAGATTAGAGACGGCGGCCCACGGAGATACACCGAAGTGTCCGCTCTTCCTACTCGACTACCGGTGCCATCGTTGGGTCTCGGGGCGAATCGGCTCCCAACCAAGCTCTCTCATTTCCACGAAAACCATCGGAAGGGAACACGCTCTGTACCGTGGCCCTGTTCACGCGCGCGCAAGACGTGCAGACAGTCTCTCTCTCTCGAAACGTATGGGAGGGTAAAGTTGCGCGACACGCTGCCCGGCGTTCTTCTCACTTTCCGGGACAGCCCCGCCCTTGTGAGGCAGGAAAGGGCCCTGTTCACGCGCGCGCGAGACGTGCAGACAGGGTTGCCAGGTGAGAGCGAATGGCGCGGTTCACGCCTCGCACAACAGAGAGAGAGATGCGCTCTGCATGGTGGTTTGTTTTGTCGGTCGGTGTGGGTGGGTTTCCTCACCGTGAGGTGGGTGGGTGGGGTGGGTGGGTGGGTGGTTCCAAGCCTCAGCCGGGCCGCCGTGAGGTGGGTGGTTGGGTGGGGGGCTCAAGAAGCTCGTGCACGTGAACGGATGTCAAGAGGCACATGGTCTCAGAAAAATAAAAAAACGCTAAGCTGGATCCGGCTTATCACGCTCTCCCCTCTCCGGCCGTCTTCTCAAGGACCTGTCGAAAGCCCGACGAAAGATGTTTATCCTTGCCACCGCTGCGCTCGCCGTTGTGGTCCGCCCGCAGCGTGCGCTCGTCGAGCGCGCGGGCCCACTCGCACCCGCGCCTCCAGCACTCTTGAGCGACATCTCCAGCGGCGCCACGGTCGAAAGCGACGGTGACCTCCCTCTGTCAGTGTCGCGTCGGCTCGGGGGCACTGCAGTCAACGATGGCGTCGACTGCCCTGTTCACGCGCGCGCGAGACGTGCAGACAGGGTTGCCAGGTGAGAGCGAATGGCGCGGTTCACGCCTCGCACAACAGAGAGACCGAGATGCGCTCTGCATGGGACATAAAAGAGAGCGAGTACTTGGGCGAGTAGGCCGTGCGGTCGACGCTGCCGCGCGCGGCTTTGCGCGCGAGGCGGCGCAGCTTGAGAACGGCGGTGGGCGAGAAGCCGCCGCCGAACGTCTCGTGGAGCAGCAGGTTGAAGTTGTTGCGCTTGACAAAGATCGCGTCGTGGTAGAAACCGCGATGCGCCCTGACGTAGCCATGGCCGGTCTTGTGGGAGAAGGGTTGGCCGGGTTGCCCGCGCGCCTTGCAGCCCATGTTCAGGCGGCGGGCCTTCTCAATACCAAACAACTCTATCTCTAACTCTCTGAGCAACAACGAACAAGATAACGGAAAGAATTTCACAACAACAACTCCATGCACCACAAACACAACTCTCTCTCTCTCCCAAACACAACTCTGGGCACGGGACTGGCGCGCGGTGGGAGAGAGAGATAAATAACAAACACATTGCAAAAATCTCTCTCTAAGTCTAACACAGGTATCTCGCGTCACGCGTCACTCACGCGAAAAACAAAACTCTCTCTCTCTCTCTCTCTCTCTCTCTCACTCACTCACGCGTGACAGTGAGGCCTGGAGCCCTCGAGCTGGAGCCGTGGAGCCTCGAGCCTGGAGCATTGTGAGGAGCCCTCTGCTCTGAAGCACACACATATGACCCCCCCCCGCCCTAACAACTCTAACCACTAACGTGTTTGTTTTTCACTTGATTGAGGAGAGATTTGCGCCGGGTATTGTGGAGCAGGACGCTACGGGCTGAACTGCCGGAAAACCGATAGCGTGTACTCGAGTGTACGCCGCCGAATGCGCCGCCCTTTCTCGCTTCAAAAAACCCGTCAGAAAACGTTAGAAAAACGGCGCGCGGGGGCGGCGGGTGTGCGGCGAGTGTGCGGGATGTCTGTGGGCCCGAGAGCGATATGCCATGTCCGCCTTGCGTTTGTTTCATAACATCGAAGGCTAAAATCAAAAAAAAACAGAGCGTTATAAAGGAGCTTGGGGAACGCGGCCAACCCTTCCGGCCAACCCTTCCACTCCATCATGCTGAGATCGAGGAGGCTGGCTGCCATCGCCGCTCGTCGTGCGGGTGCTGCGCGGCGCGGCAATAGCACCGTCAGCGCCCTCGACCAGCTGCACGAGGAGAACATGGCTCTGCGGCGGGAGAACGAGCAGCTCCGCCAGGAGACGAGCCACTTTGCGGGCGCGCAGAGCGCATACACGCCGGCCCTCCACTTCTGGGACCCGCAGGTGGAGAGCCCGCCGCTCCCGATGCCGTGCTTCCGCGTGATGGACGACCTCGGCTGCGTCGTCGAGGGCGCCGAGCAGCACGTTCCCTCGCTCAGCAGAGAGGAGGCGCTCGCGATGATGACCACGATGGTGCACGTGTCCGAGTTCGACAAGATCTACAACGACGCGCAGCGGCAGGGGCGCATCTCCTTCTACATGACCTCCCGCGGCGAGGAGGCGGCGAGCGTGGGCTCCGCCGCGGCGCTGCAGCCGAGCGACATGGTGCTGCCTCAGTACCGCGAGCTCGGCGTCTTCTTCTGGCGGGGCATGACGATGGCGGAGATCGCGAACCAGCTCTGCGCCAACGCGCTCGACCGCGCGCACGGCCGGCAGCTGCCGCTCCACACCGGCAGCGCCGAGCGCAACATCATCTACGTCAAGTCCACGCTCGGCACGCAGTGCCCGCACGCGGCTGGCGTCGCGTACAGCCTCAAGCAGGGCGGCGGCGAGCGGGTCGCGATCTGCTACCTCGGCGAGGGGACGTCGTCGGAGGGCGACTTCCCCTCCGGCCTGAACATCGCCGCCGTCCACGGCTGCCCCGTCGTCTTCTTCTGCCGCAACAACGGCTACGCCATCTCCACCTCCTCGAGCGACCAGTATGCCGGCGACGGTGTCGCGCCGCGCGGGCCGGCATACGGCCTGCCGACGATCCGGATCGACGGCAACGACCTGCTCGCCGTGGTCGCCGCGACGCAGCGCGCGCGGGCCATCGCCATCGAGCAGCGGCGGCCGGTCCTCGTCGAGGCCATGACGTACCGCATCGGCGCCCACTCGACGTCGGACGACGACTCGGCGTACCGCAACCCGCACGCGCCTGAGCAGGGGTGGGACTCGGAGCGCGCGTACTGGGAGGCGCGCTCGCCGATCATCCGGTTCGGGCGGTACCTCCAGTCCCTCGGCTGGTGGTCGCCCCAGATGGAGGAGGACCTCCGCAAGGCGACCCGCAAGCAGGTGATCAAGTCGCTAAACGACGCGTCGGCCGCGCCAAAGCCGAACAACGCGTACCTCTTCTCCGACGTGTACGACGAGCCGTCGTGGCTGCAGCGGGACCAGGAGGCGGCCCTCAACGCGCACCTCGACAAGTACCCGGAGCACTACCCCGCGGTGGTGCGCTGAGGCTGCTCGGGACTCTGTGAGAGAGAGGCTGTGCGAGAGGGCTCCCAGGATGTGATGCGCCGGCGTGAGTGAGAACGCCGTCGGTGGTGCAGCATGAGGGCTCTTGGCCGCTGGCGGTCCGCGCCGCGAGTTCCCGAGAGCCATGCGCGGGGATGCGCTCAGCCGTGTCGGGAGAGAGTCTGCAGAGAGCAGAGAGCTCGCGACCTCTCTGTCTCTTTACTAACGACGTTTGAGAGTAACAGGCGCACTTATATATATATACCTAGAACACTGCCGTAGCCCCCACGAGCTACGCTACGTATATCGCTCGCGCTGTGTGCGCGAGGGCGAGCTCTCCGACGCTCTCCTCTGCGGTGGTCGCTGCATTGCTTTCTCGTAGCCCTCTCTCTGAGCTTCTCTGTAGGAAGTCCGCAAGAATTTTACAATGGTGTTAGTGTCAGCGCGCACTAGTCCCGTGCCCAGTGTCGTTTGCTCTCTAATGGTGTACCTGTGTTAGTGCCGTGCAAGTCCCGTCGTAAAATTCTGTCCCGACGGCGTCTAGAAGCACGGCAGTCGTACCCGGGTACTGCACCAAAGAGCGCTGAAAACACACGCGCGGCTTGGCATGCCGCCGGGCTATGGCTTGACGAGCAACGGCCGCTACCACGGGCCACGTCCTCCCCCCGGCCCGCCGCCCGGCCCGCCGCAGCGGGCGCCAATGCCGCCTTCCGGCCCTCCGCCCGGGTACCCGCGGATGGGGTACGGCCCGCGGCTGTCGCCTGGCATGCCGCCGGGCTACCCTCCCCACATCCCTCCGCCCCGCCACCACAGCATGGCTGGCCAGCCGCCCGACTACCCGTGCCACCACCCCAGCGGCTACGATGACCGTCGGTCCAGAAGCGAGCGCGAGCGCGACTATTACAATGAGCGCGATCAGCCACCCTCGTCTAGCCGCACTGCTGCCGGTGGTCAGCTCAACGCTAAGAAGCTCAGCAGCCACATCTCGAATGCTGGCAGCGCTGACGCACTGCTCACGCTCTTTGCTGCCCACGCGTCGAGCTTGAACCACATCCACGCTGCAAACCTGTGGAACAAACTGGGCAAGCAGCGCGTCGAGCGGCGGCACGAGGAGCAGCTTGAGCGGCTGTTGCAGCGCACGCTCGACCTCGTCTCGTCGTGCAATGCGCGAGCACTAGCAAATATCGCTCACGGTGCGGCCAAGTGCCGGCTGCCAGTGAGTGAGGTGCGCTCGCTCTACGCGGCGGTGGCGGAGGCGGCGGTGCGCGGCGGGCTGGCGGGCTTTACGCCTCAGAACCTGGCCAACACGGTGTGGGCGTATTCGACGGCGGGCGTGGCTGCGGAGGCGCTGTATGCGGCGGTGGCGGAGGCGGCGGTGCGCAGCGGGCTGGCTGGCTTCAACCCTCAGGAGCTGTCCAACACGGTGTGGGCGTATGCGACGGCTGGCGTAGCTGCAGACGCGCTGTACGGGGCGGTGGCGGAGGCAGCGGTGCGCGGCGGGCTGGCTGGCTTCAAGCCGCAGGACCTGGCTAACACGGTGTGGGCGTATGCGACGGCGGGCGTGGCTGCGGAGGCGCTGTACGCGGCGGTGGCGGAGGCGGCGGCGCGGAGCAGGCTGGCTGGCTTCAACCCTCAGAACCTGGCCAACACGGTGTGGGCGTATGCGACGGCGGGCGTGGCTGCAGAGGCGCTCTTTGCGGCGGTGGCGGAGGCGGCGGTGCGCGGCGGGCTGGCGGGCTTCACCCCTCAGGGGCTGGCCAACACGGTGTGGGGGTTTGCGACGGCAGACCATTATCACCAGGCGCTGCTTGCCGACTGCTCGCGCGTAATCAGCGACTCGCTCGCGCGGGATCCGTCAACGTGGAGCGTCGGGAACCGCGTTCAGCTTCACCAGTGGCAGCTCTGGCTTTCTCTGGAGCGAGGAGCAGACGGGCAGCAGCACCTCCTCCCCGCCTCTGAGCGCCAGCGTTGCTGCGACGCTATGGTGGCGACCATAGCTCGGACGTCAGGCTTGCAGCGCTCGGTTGCAGCTGTCCTCGCCGCCGTGTGGGGCCCGGGCTTTGAGGAGGAGCATCTCGAACCGCGCACCGGCTACTCTCTCGACCTGGCGTTTCCCTCATCACGCATCGCGATTGAGGTGGACGGCCCCTTTCATTTCCTGCTGCCCGACGGCCGGGGCGTGCGCAAACCCAACGGGCCGACGCTGCTCAAGCGGCGCCTCCTCGCGGCGGCTGGCTGGCGGGTGATCAGCGTTCCATTCTACGAGTTGGGACGGCTTCGCGACGGCCAATGAGAGGCAAACCTACCTACAGGGGCTGTTGGGCTAGTTGACAGGCGCACACAAAGCACTGGCTCTCGCCGAAGGCTCTCACACATTGCCACCGATCACACCGCCGCCACCGTGCCCTCCACAGATGCCCCGAGATGAAAGTCGCGCTGCTGCTCCTGACCGCGTGCGCGATGTTCGCTCGCGCGGATCGCGACCGTCTGCTCTCCCCTTGCTGCCGCTCCTCCGCCGCCGGACCGCCCTCTCCACCACCCTCGCCCAGGGATCTACAATGCTGTCTTAAGGTCCGACAGCGTTCGGCACCGGGCACCGCACAGTATGTCTGTGCTAATTATTGAGAAAGTGCCTGTTACGAAAAAGGGCAGGGACTCGGGGCCTCCGATCCTGAGACGTTATCATGGACGTCATGATCTCAACGTACGCGCGCGGAGACCCGCGGGCCGCGGCGCGGACCCGGCGACCGCCAAAATCGCCCGCTCCGCACCGCCATGCCATACACCGCCCGGCTCTCTCTCTCTCGCGCGTGCCCCGCATTCGAGCGCGGGCGGCCCACCGCCTTCCGTCTCCGGCTCATGCCACCCCGTCCCCGGTCTCCACAGACTCCACCTCGAACAGTGTCGGCTGCAGCGCCCTCAGCCGCGCGTAGTCGGCCTCGACTTGCGCGGCGTCCGCGTGGAGGAGCACGGCCAAGCCGGCGCATGTGTCGAGGTCGACAGTCCGCTTGACCCGGTCGCCTGGATCGGTGGCCTCGGTCTCGAACCGCACCAGCGAGGGCAGCTCGGCCAACTCTTCGGCGTGCCTGCGGACGGGAAGTGGTGGACGGGTGTTGGGGGAAAGGGTGGCGGGTGGTGTGTGACGGGGACCCATCGCCTCAGCGCGCGGAGCTCTCCCTCGACGCTCGAGACGAGCTTGACGAGCCTGTGAGACACGGACCGGCGGTTGGAGGGTTGCTGATGTCTGGAGTGAGAGCGGCACAAGCTTCCACAAGCTTCTCACCGGCCGGCGCCACCTAGCGCCGGAGGCGGCGTCGCTGGCAACGCCTCCCAGCGGCGGCGGTCGGTGAAGGCGTCCAGAGTTGCCTCGTAGGCGTTGTATCCGAGGCATGCGTCTGCGAGCAGCTTGAAGTCGACCCCGTTCCACCGGCCGACGTTCGCCTCGACCAGCACCGGCCCGGACGCGGGCCGCTTGATCTCCAGGTGGGCGGGGCCCCATCTCACGCCTAGCGCGTCGAGGACACGCCGCGCGTACTCCATCAGCGCCTCGTCGTCGGCGTCGTTTGCCGGCCGCAGTTCGTCGCACAGGTTGACAAAGGGCGCGCCGTTCAAGCTCGCCTTGGAGTAGCGCCAGAGGGCGACCACCTTGTGCTCCCCGTCCCGGCTCACGCTGTCGACCACCCACTCCCGCCCTCGAAGCTCCTCCTGCAGCAGCACGGAGGGCGAGCCGGCCTCGTCGTCGCCCCGGAGCAGCGCGACGGGAGCGGCGAGTAGCGCCCGACACTGCCGCCCCGCCGTAGCCACACTGTCCGCAAGGCTGACCCTGATCGAGGCTTGCCCTCGTCGGGGCTTGCACACGACCCCGCGCTCCAATGGCGCCGCAAGCAGCTCTCGCACGAACGGCTCTCCCTCCTCCTCCCAACGCGAGACGACACGCTGCTGTGCGGCACGTAGCCCCGCCGCTCGCAGCGCCTCGTGCATGAGGTACTTGTCGCGTCGAGCGACGTTGATACCATTGGAGCAACGAGGCGTTAATGCCGCTGCCAGCCGCTCTGCGGTGGCGAGGCCGTCGTCGCTGCCACAGCACACGGCGACGATGCGCCCGCGCCGTCCTGTTAATGTTTCCGCCCATGTGCACTCCTCGCCAGCAGCTGGAGCGGCAAGCACGCCCTCGACCTCTCCGCTGAATCGCGACGCAAACGGAGGCGAAAACACCTCCACAACGTGGAAATGACGTGCCGCACACGTCTCGAGCACACGGCCGCGCTCGTAGCCTGTAGGATCGACGTAGAGGATGATCGCTCGACTGAGGCCGAGGAGGCGAAAGAGTGGGTTCATCAGGTGCTCGTGACGACGCCGCAGGGCGCTCTCGACGGTGGACGTGCTCAAGCGTGCCCGCGCTTGGCGTGACGGGCTAGTGCGGGCCGAACAGGTGCCAGAGGCGACCCGTGAACAGAGAGGTGTGATGAGGCGCGGCGTCGGCCGTCGCCGACCTCTCTAGGTTAGCGTCGAGGACGCTGGCGTGGCTGCGCAACGCTCTCGATCCTCATCGCGCATTGCCCTAGCGCTTGGCGTGACGGGCTAGTGCGCTGAACAGGCGCCAGAGGCGACCTGTGAACAGAGAGGTGTGAAGAGGCGCGGCGTCGGCCGTCGCCGATCTCTCTAGATTAGCGCGTCGAGGACGCTGGCGTGGCTGCGCAACGCTCTCGATCCTCATCGCGCATTGCCCTAGCGCTTGGCGTGACGGGCTAGTGCGCTGAACAGGCGCCAGAGGCGACCTGTGATGCTGTGAACAGAGAGGTGTGAAGAGGCGCGGCGTCGGCCGTCGCCGACCTCTTTAGATTAGCGCGCCATCGACAGCTCTGAACTGCGCCTCACCACTGACCGGGAAGGCCATAGTGGGCCAGCACCGGTCACACATTGTGGCAGCAGTCAGCAGTTGTCTGATAGCTAGAGCAGCAGCGTCAGGGTCGCAGGGTCGGATCATGTCAAGCCTCTCGCCCGGCCGGCCGCGTGCAGACGTCGGCCTGTCTGCTGTCTGGAGTGATCTGTCGGCGGTCAGTACGACCAATCAGGTCGGAGTTTTCTCATGGTTGGAGGGTCTATCTGCATGTACTGTTGTACTCCTCGAGATCCTTCCGAATCTGCCCTCTAATCAACCGTAATCATTCGGGAAGTCGGTACTAACGGAGACTAACGGAGCCGGACCGTTTCCGCACTGCTGCGCGGCGCACGGTGCCTCCGGGGGCCCCCGCCTCCCCCCACCGAGGCTCAAGCGGCGCCTCCTCGCGGCGGCTGGCTGGAGGGTGATCAGCGTTCCATTCTACGAGTGGGACGGCTTAACGATCAATGAGCAGCAAGCCTACCTGGAGAAGGCAGTCGCTTTGCCCCTGTTGGTGTAGGGTGTAGCACTGTCGTGTCGCTCCACAAAGCACACTGTGACTGTGTATAGTCCCTATTATAGTGTCTAGTGTGTATAGTGAGTGTCAAGAGGCACAAGGGATAACGTGTGTATGACTCTCAGAAACTGCTCATGACGCGGCTCCGTCGTCTCACATCAATATTCCCTCTAAGTTAGTACGGTACATAAAAGAACAAACCGAGCGTGCGTTGAAGCTATATGCAAACCGCGCTTCGGCCCGCGGCATCGTGCTCAACGTCGTCTCACTCCGACGACTCTGCGCCACTGCCCATGACTGGCGGCTCCTTCCCGTCGCCCGCCTTGTCGCTGGAGAAGAAGCGCAGCAGCGCTGCCGCCGCCTTCTCGGCGTTGGCGCCCGCCACCTCTGCAACCTCCTCAAGGTCAACCTACTCGCGGAAGCGGCTGCGTCAGAGGGTGCATATGCCTTGGGGGGGGGGGCACGGCCGGCTCCACTCGACCGGCGCGGCGGGGAAAGGGCGGCCGGCGCCGCCTTGCTTGAGCTTGGCCAGACGCCTACACTCGCACGAGCCAGCGTCGCGGGGGGGGCTGGGGGGTGGGCGGGTGCGAGGGGCGCCCTCTGCTCTCAGGGAGCGCACCTCTGCCGTAGCGCCACGTACCGCTTGCGCAGCGCGGCCTCCTCCTCGGCCAAGCCACGCCGCGTGGCCGACAGCGAGCTCAGCGCCTGCGCCTCGGACTCGATGGCGGTGCGCTTGCGGTCGAGCGCGGCCGTGGCCTCGCCCCGCACCTCCGCAGCCTGCGAGGCGGGGAGGCGGTCGTTCGAGGCGGTCGTGGTGGCGTGCGGCGTGCGGCGTGAGTGTGCGTTTCGTGGGTCTGTGGTGGTGGTGGTGGTGGGTGGGTGGGTCGGGGCTTACAAGGCTGGTTGGGGTCGGGTGCGTATCACCTGAGACGCGGCCGCCTTGAGTCGGCGGACCTCCACGGCATTCGAGTCGACGGCGCCGTCCCACTGACTCTGCATCTCCTCCATGGCGGCGAGGGCAGACTCGAGCTGCAGCTTCATCTCCTCCGACGCGCGCCGCTGCTCCACGGCCAGCTGCTCCAGCGAGCGCTGCGCGCTCTCGCGCCGCGCCGCCGCCGCCTCCATCGCCGTGCGGACCGTCTCCGAAAAGTCGCCCAGCGCCTCGATGCGGTCGTCCATGTCGGCGACCGACGCGGCGAGCTGCCGCCCGGTATCTTCGATCCGCTCGTCCAACACCGCCGCCATGCGCGCGCTCGCGCCCCCGCCCGCGTCCTCGCCTTGCCCGGCGGCGGCAGACGCGTCGGGCTCGGGCGAGTCCTCCGGGAAGAGAGAGGCCGCCTACGCGACAACAAGAGCAGCCGCGCCTTCGCCCCCCCCCCCCCCCCCCGTGGCGTGAGGCGGTGGGAGCGGAGGGCGCGGTGAGCTCGCCGTCGCGCCATTCTCGAAGAGCTCGACCGCGGCGAGGGCCTCTTCGAGCGCGGAAGTGGCGTGCGCGCGCCTGGCCTCGAGCGCCGGGGCCTCCGTTTTGAGGGTCTCAATCTCTTTTCGCAGCGCCTTGGCCAGCTCCTCGCTGTCGGCAGCCTCTTGCGTCGCGGCAGCGGACTCCTCGGCGACTACGTTGCGCTCCTTGCGCACGCGGGCGAGCTCGAGGCGCGCGATGCGAAGGGCCTCGCGCTCCGACTGAGGGAGGGAGGAGAGGTGTGAAGGGTCGTGAGGTGCGAGAGAAGAGGGGGCGTGAGGTGCGAGGGAAGAGGGAGCGTGAGGTGCGAGGGAAGAGGGGGCGTGAGGTGCGAGGGAAGAGAGGGCGCGAGCTAGCTCTGAGGGAGGACGTGCGCTGCAGGCGCGGGCCTCGTAGGCGGCCAGCCGCGATGTCAGCGCGGCGCTCTCCTCCTCTAGCTCGGACGACATCGCCTCGCGCCGCTCCTGCAGCGCAGCCAGGCTCTCCGCCGCCTCAGCCGCCTCGGAGCGCGCAAGCTCGAGCCGCTCCGGCAGCGGCTCGAGCGCGGCGGCCGTCTCCTGCAGCGACAACGCTGTCCGCGTGAGGACGCTCTCGCTGCAGGCTACAGGGTGCTGCCGCCACGCGCCTCCTTCTCCCGCGCCAGCTTGGCCAGCTCCGCGTCGCTCGCCGCGAGGGCGGCGCTCGTAGACTGCAGCTCTGCCGACAGCTCCGCCACGCGACTGCGCGCCTCCTCGAGCGCGGCGCACCGAGAGCGGTGCTCGGAGGTTGCATCGGTGAGCTCAGCGGTGAGGCCCTCCTTTCTCGCCAGCAGGTCCGCCTGCTCGTCCGTGAAGATCGCGATCGCTGGCCGCAGCTCGGCCAGCTCCGCCTCGAGCGTCTCCGCCGAGTCGCGCAGCGAGGCAATCTCTCCGGGGAGTGAGACGAGCGTCCGCTCGGAGCTCTCCTTGGCTCGCTCCAGGGCGGCACACTCCTCGCGCAGAGGGCCCGCCTCCGCCTCTGCCGCCGCGACCGCCTCCTTTGCGGTGGCCAGGCTCACTGCAAGCGCATCGCGGCGGTCCAGGTGCTCGAGGGCCATGCGGCCGCGTTTGTCCAAGTCGGCCACCTCGTCGGCAAATCCTTTGTCATTGGCCGACACTTGAGCGATCAGCAGATCTATCAACTGTCGCTGCTGCGTCTCGAGTGGCGTGCTCGGCTTTGTGAGAGCTTGGACTTCGGACACCGCTGCTGCAAATTCCTGTCGGGCTTTGCGGGCGACCGACGGTGCACGTTCGTTGAGGACCATCGACATGGGTGGGCTCCGGATGCGCGACGGCTGGAGGCCAGTGGTGGAAGCGCACAGGATCGAGCTGAGCAACATGTGCATCAGCAGCGGCATTATGAAGAGCCTAAGAAGAAAAATCCCGAACCTGTTCCCACCCACCTGCCTTTGCGGAGCAGGACGCCGTGGTCGAGTGGTGGAAGCGCACAGGAGGATCGAGCTGAGCATCATGCTGGTGTGCATCAACAGCGCCGCTATGGATGATTTTTCACAAAGAGAATTTTCACAAACATAACAACCAAACATACAAAACACAAATCTCTCTCTGGAACGCCGAGATCAGTTCAAACGGGCCGAGTCCCGACCGAGACAAAGCACAGCCCTCAGTCAGCGCAGCGCGAGCAACAAGAGCGTAGAGCGAGCGCAGCGCGAGCGAGAGCGAGCAGCGCGAAGGCGACGCCAGGTTGTTGTTTTCTTTTGCTGTGCCTTTTCCGAAAAGCCTTTTGTGGTGCTAGTCTGCTAAATAACTAAATAAAACGGACACACCAAACAAGGAGCGGAGGCGGTGTCGCGCTGCATGGGCCAGCAGGTGGGAGCGCGGGCGGGCGGGCGGGCGGATCCACTTTGAATCTTTGTATTCGCCACACGCCTTCCTACCGGTATAAATACCGGAAGGTATTCTTTTGCTTTGAGGCAGTGGAGCTCAAATTCTTTTGCTTTTTGCCGGCACTGAGAAGCTCAAATTCTAAAGAAAGAAAGAAAGAAAAGCAGCTCAAATTCTTTTGAGCGAGGAGTTGGGTCGTAAAATTCTTTTGACGCGCTGGCTCGACCGAGCAATCTCAGCGCTGGTGCGGGAAGCTACTGATCCAGGCAGCTGCAGAGCGCCCGCAAGACTGAGCTCCCGACCGGTGATCGAGTGGACAAGTAGAGATGGCCGCGAGACGCGGGCCGCCGAGGTCGACAGTGCTCCTTCTCGCCGTTCTCATCGGGTTGTGTTTCGTCTTTCTCTTCAGCCTGGAGCGGCACATGCGGCGACCAGCCGCTGCTCTTCGTAAGGCAACGGAAGAGGAGTTGGCTGCGCAGTCACGGCGGCAGCGAGAGGTGGCGCTGCCACGGCAAACAGAGCCCGCAGCAGGCACGACGATAGCGTGTCCGCTGTACTCTGGACCGGGCTTCGGCAAGGCGGGCGCCAAGTACACCGAGTTGCATGCCATAAACTTGCACTCGCCGTATCAGGGCCTGCCGGAACCACCAACCGCGACGCTGCAGCAGTTCTCCCTGCGGCGACTGCGGCTGCTCGCGGGCAGTGCACAGTGGGCCTCGATGCAGGTCAACCTGAATTACCTCCTCTCCATCGACCCCGACACCCTGCTGTGGGCGTGGAGGCGCAATGCGGGCGAGCATCCGAAGGGCAGACCCGCCGGCGGCTGGGAGGCGCCGCACATGGAGCTGCGGGGCCACTTCCTCGGCCACTATCTGTCTGCGTGCGCAATGACCTGGGCTTCAACAAACCACTCCGTTCTCGATGGTCGGATGCGGTACGTCGTCTCCGCCATGGCCGAAGTCGCTGCGCGCCTGGGCGGGGGCTACCTCTCTGCCTTTCCAGAGTCGCTGCTCGATCGGTTCGAGCGCATCGAGCCCGTCTGGGCGCCCTACTACACGCTTCACAAGGTGTTGCAGGGGCTGCTCGACCAGTACACGATCGCCGGCTCCTCTCTCGCGCTGCAGCTCGCCATCGGCCTCGCGGCGTACGTGGGCGGCCGCCTAGAGCGAGTGCTATCCACCTCGGGGCTGACCCACCACTGGGCGACTTTGAATATGGAGTACGGCGGGATGAATGACGTGCTATGGCAGCTGGCGGCCATCACCGGCCGGCCCGAGCACCGTCGGTGGGCCTCTCTATTCGACAAGCCTTGCTTCCTTTCGCCACAAGCAACCCACGAGGATCGACTGTCAAAAATGCACGCGAACACGCACGTGCCCATCGCCATCGGGGCGCTGCATCGGCATGAGGTGACTGGTGAGCCCGTCTTCCGCCTCCTCGCTGAGAACTTTCTCGACCTCCTCAACACGACGCGCACGTTTGCGACCGGCGGCTCCTCCCACCACGAAAATTGGGGCTCGCCCAACAAGCTGGGCCACCTGCTCGGCCCGCCGCCATTCGGAACGGTGCACCAGGAGTCGTGCGTGACGCACAATACGTTGCGGCTCGCCATCGACCTCTTCCGGTCAACGCGGCAGCCGCAGTACGCAGACTTCATCGAGCGGCTGCAGCTGAATGGCGTGCTCGGCACTCAGCGTGGCACGCAGCCAGGGCAGATGCTCTATTTCTACCCCCTCGGCACAGGGGTCAGCAAGAAGGAGGCGGGCATCAACCTCGGCACTAGCGGCTGGTCCCACCCCACCCAGTACTTCAGCTGCTGCATGGGGACCGGCATCGAGGCCCATGCAAAGTTACAGGAGGCAACCTTCTTCTTCGCCCCTCCTGTCACCGCCGCCGCCGCCGCCGCCTCTGGCGGCCCAGGGTCGCCCGCCGATCTCTGGCTGGTCTCGCTCGTCCCAACCGAGCTGGTCTGGCCGGAACAGCGCGTCCGTGCGACTCTCACCGCCAACGGGGCGCTCGATGTGCCGAGCGGCACTCCGTGCAACGCAACCCTCACCCTCACGCCCCTCCAACTCGCGTCTCCTGAGCGACACGGCGCATCGGACGCCGCTGGGCTGCCGTCCTCCCTGCGGCTGAAGCTCCGCATACCGCGATGGGCACGCGCTGCGGCCGCCGCTGCCGCCTTGCGTGACGGTGGCGGCGACGGAGGGCTTCGTGGCTCGGTGAGTGGCGCGGTGGCGGCGGGCAGTACCGATCTCAATGTGGACTTTTGGAGCTTCGAGCTGACGCCGCCTGTGCGGACTGGCGAGGAGGTGAGCGTACGTCTCTCTCTGCCCGCCGCGCTGCACGTTGAGCCGCTCAAGGACCCACGCTGCCAGTACAAGGAGATGACAGCGCTGCTGTACGGCCCGCTCGTGCTCGCCGGCCTGACGACGTCTGGGCAGTCCGAGTTGCACGGACGGTGGCGCACGTCTACCTTTTCGCGCGCCCGTCGGCGCGCCCCTCACCGTCGCATGCTCCGGGGCGTAGGCGCGAGCGCCTCGACGACGCGATTGTGCCCGTCCCCGCGGACGCGCGCGGCCAGCTCATCAGCTTGCGGGCCGCCGAGAGCGGCGAATTCCTCTCTGTGCTTGGGCAGAGCGCAGTCGAGCTGCGAAGGCTCACCGAGCCTGGCTTCTCGAATCGGCGGCGCGGAGGCTCCGATGCCGCAAACGCCGCGACTTTTCGCGCTGTGCCACGAGCCAACGGAGAGGTAGCGCTCGAGGCGTTTGCGCTCCCAGGCCGATTTGTCGCCCCGTCTGCGGCCGGTGCCCTCAGGCTTGAGGTGCCAAGGCGCGGCTCATCGCCTCATGGCTGGCGGTTGCACGCGCTGGCCGGCAGCAGGTTGCGGTTGGAGCCGGCGGGGTGGCCCGGGTGGTTCATTGGAGCGGTGTCTGGGCCGGCCGGCGCGAATAGCGCGCCCCGGGCTGCGGAGCGTTTGGCGCTCGTCAACGGCACGGCGCAAGCGCTCGAGCTCGAGAAGAGGCCGAGCGCGGCGGAGTACCCGCCGTGCTCCTTCTGGGCGCGCGGCGCGCGCGGGCAGGGCGTGCTCATGTGGCCGCTCAACGAGATGGTCGACGAGACCTACACGGTGTACTGGCGCTTCTGCGGGGTGGACGGCTGTCCAAAGATCGAGGCTTGCCGCACGATCCCGGCCCAGTTTTGTGCGCGCGCCTCACTAACCGCCGCGTGTACAGGTGCCACGCAAATGGGTGCGAGGGGACGGCTACCTTCCGGCGGACTTTGAGCTGTACTCCAAGGAGACCACGCTCACGGAGGCGAAGCGCATCTGCTCCGCCGACAGTCGCTGCACGTCGCTAACGGTCAACTGTGGGACTGCGGACTGTGGCTGGTCCGAGCCTGCACGGTTTATCTTCAAGACCTTCTCGGACCCACGCACCGTGCTGCAGCCGCGGTCGGCAGACTCGGGACACTTTTGGCACTCGTTCTGGAGCGAGGAGGACGACACGCCACGTGCTGGGCCTGGCGCGGGGTGCGCCATCGCCAGCGCGAGCGACGGGCACATGGACCTGTCCAACTACACGCAGGGCAACCCGTTCGAGGCCCGGTAACACACGTGCGTCGTGCGACATTTTCTAGAAAAATTTTAGAGAAAGCTCCTGGGTGCGGTTGGTGCATGGTGGAATGGTGGGTCAAAGATTTTTTTGTGGCCAGTCCCCAAACCTCTCGAAAATAAAGAAAGACAACCGCAACCCAAACGAGGGATGGGGGAGGAGACAGGGTCCCCACGCCGTGGGGCTCCTGTCCTTTAGATTTGGAGTCGCGCGGGTCGCCCCTCTAGCTAGCTTGCCCCACCAGTGCAGGGTCTGTTGTGGGGCGACGACTAGCCTAGGTCTCGTCCTCCCTGATTGCTGCTTTCTCCTGCGGAGGGGGGGGGGGGGGGGCTCATTCTGCGTGTGGCCCGCGCCGCCGCCGCGCGCCGGCTCGAACGTCGAAGGCGGCTAGACCGTGTACAGCGAGGTTGGTCTCAGCAGGGCTTGGTTTCCCCCAAAATCCAAAGAGTTTGTCTCATTACATCGAAGGCTAGCTCAAAAAAAGTTATTGCTGGGGAGAGAGCCGCATCGCGGCAGGAAATGACACACGGCTCCCCTTGCTCTCGCCCTCCCCCCCTCTGAGCCGCCCTCTCGCCGCGCGCCCCCACCGCGGGGGGAGTTTAAGGTGCGGTTGCATCGATCGCTGACTACACATATGAGCCGTCGGCTCTGTAGTACCCCCCCCCCCCACCACCACCACCATGCGTTTTCGCCTGCCTTCGTTCCTTTGTTGTGATCTGTGATCTGTGAGGGTCCGCCCGCAGGCGCATTTTGTATACCGAGGCGGTGCCCGGTGCCGAGCGCAGGCCGGAGCCCACAGGTCGGACCTTAGGACAGCATTGTAGATCCCTGGGCGAGGGTGGTGGGTTCCTTTGTTGTGACAAGGGGGCGAGGGGTGGCCCGACGAGCCGATCTCATATCGGTGGCTGGGCCACGGTTATGAGTTTCATGAATGGCGGCGGCGACGCTCACTGGGCTGCCCCGAGGCTCCCGGTGCCATCATCGTCTACGGCCGCACTCGCGCGCACTCGCACATGCCTGTAGCCGGCACCAACTTGCTTCGTAGATGCGCGTCTCTCACGGCCGGGCCGCGGGACGGGGAGGGAGGGGCGTCGATCCGTAAATCCGTAAATCCGTACATTTGTAACCAAAAAACACCAGAGACTCCCCCACCGCACCACCGCACCCAGCTACGTGCCGCCTGTGCCACTTTGCTGATCGCCGTCCCTGTCTGCGCTCGCGCTACTCTGAGGAACCATCTGGCCTGCTCCCTATTCCCCAGGCAGGCGCCGCTGAGCACGTGCGCCATTGTCGCTCTAGGTGGGTTCTCATCTTCCTCGGTCCATTGCTGCGCGGCTTTTCGGAGATAGCCGCGCAGCGGCTATGTAGGTTATCCTTCAACGTGAGGAGAGGGGGACAGCAAGGATAACAAAACGTGCGATCCAACGAAAGCACGCGTCGCCGTCGGCTCGCAGCTTCGGGCTGCTTGCTCAACCCCATCGTCCGAGTCGTGCGCAATCTCGCGTGATGACATCTCGCCCTGATCCCACGCCAGTGGGACAGGCGCATCATATCGTCGGCGATGGGCCTTTCGAGCCGACGTTCCGCCGCAACCAAACGTTCCGTCACAATGCCGCCGCATGCCGCCGCAATGTCGATTGCAATGCAGGCAGCTCAGGAACCGTACTGGTGCGGCATGGAAGAGGCCGGCCCACATGGGCAGACCTCCACTGGGGCCACGTGCAAGACAGTATGCAACGTGACGCCCAGAGAGACAGCTCCCCAACCCGCCGCCGCCAAGGCATTGGGCCTGAGGTGGAGCTGTCCGAGGACGGATGACCGAGTCCTCCAGAGGCAAGCCAGAGGCATGCCAATAGCAAACCAAAGGTAAGCTGCTGGCGTCCACAGTTGGCGACCTCAGTGTCGACCACAAGGGGCGAGATCACGACGTGGCGTCCCGACACAAGGGTGCCGACCGGGCGAGAACGCCAGGCGAGCCCCACAGTGGCGTCCATGGTGTGAGGCCAAGGCCGCGCCATGGCGTCCACACAGTCGGGCGTCCACAATGTGTGACGACCCCATCGTGGCGAACACAAAGAGGCGACCGCTGTGGCGACCAGCGGTACGCCAAAGGGTGCTAGAGGCGTGTCTGGGTAAGCCGAGGCTTGACAGCCACCTTCGAGGCCTCGTGGCCACCTGTGAGGCTTGTGAGCCATCTCGAGCGAGCCTACATGGGCGGTGGGCGCGAGGAGGCAATGGACCTCTGACGCATCACAGAGCTCGAGATGACAAGCGTCGACCGAGCTGAGTGTGGTGAAGCTGCTGCCGCCGCTGCCGGCGTTGTAACCCACGGCGTACAGGAGGCCGTTGTGCGACGCGAGCCCGAGCCCGTCGCGGCCGGTGAGGCTTTTGCCGATGGTCGTCACACACTGGAGCTTCTGGGTGCCGTTCCACACGCTGAACTTCTACCTGGTTCCTTTCCGTCACCGCGTGCTGCCTGCACAAGTCGCGCTCTTCGGTTGGAGCGCCTTTCTCTCCCACACGGGCGCGAGGAGGAGTCCAGCGCAGGACTGCACAACGCGGAGAGCTGCCACAGAGAGGACCCTCGCGACCAGACCGTAACAGATTAGAGCATTGAAGACGAGTAGTGAGTGTGTGAGTGTTGTATGCCAGCTCAATGAAAGCGCCTTGCTGGTTTGAACTCGTCTACACTCCTGGCAGACTTCTACGTTACAAAATGTCGTTGTGGAGTCCGGTCGCTCCCTAGCTTCTACACCATTGGCTTCGTCGCCACCACGGTGGTCGTCTGTCCGATCTTCGCGCGGAGCGCCTCGCGCTCGGCCTGCCACGCGGCTGCCTCGCCAGCGTCGATCTTCGCGCGTAGCATTGCGAGCCCCGTCTTCAGCTCGTCTTCGGTGGCGAGGCTCCAGGTGCTATCGGCGTTACGGAACGCCTGGTTGAACGGCCCCTCTATGTCCAGGTACTTGTCGAGGCGCACAAGCGGCTCTGGTGGGATCGCGCTCGAGAAGTCGCCAAAGCCGGCGCTGCGGCAGATCGACTCGAACTTCGGCAGTGGCGCGAAGTGCTTCGACAGGGTCAGCGCGGCATCCGGCACGACGGGTGCCCACCAGAAGCCGTCAAGGTGCTGCTCGGGTGTCTGCGTCTGCACGACCCACGCTCCACCGGGGCGCAGGCAGCGAAAGACCTCCTGAGCGGCGAGGGCGACGTTGGAAAATTCCTGGCCGCCGCCCTTCTCCAGGTGATGGAGCACTTGCGTAGTGATGATGACGTCGAAGGACGCGGCCGCATAGGGCATCGACGTGATGGATCCCTGCTGAATGTCCGCGGACGGCAGCTTCGCGACCGCCTTGCCAATCATGCCTTCGTTGAATTCGAGCCCGGCAATGGAGCCCACGTCGTCCTTGACCGCGTCGAGGTAGTTTCCCGAGCCGCATCCGGCATCGAGGAGATCGAGCTTCTTCGTTGGCTTGGACAGCCGCTCGGCAACGGTGCCGAAAGCATCGCGGAACAAGTCGAGGCTGATCGGCTTGCGGAACGAGTCGTACGTCTGCGACGTGACGCTGTCTGCAACGAGAGAGAAGGCATCCCTGTTAGTGCAGATGCAGGGAGCATCAGGGCGCGGGACGGGTGGGAGGGCTCACAGTTCTCGTAAGAAGAGCCAGTCATGGCATCGTGATTGAGCGCCGCGGCAGAGAAGTCGCGTAGCACGCGGTGCGTCGCGAGGGCGCGCCGCACAGGCGCCATGCGCGGAGCGAGCCGAGGCATCGGAGACATGATCGCAGCCAATTTGCGGCCACCGATCATGGAGGGAGTCAGAGGCCAACTTCAGAATCGTGCTTTTTAATCATACTAGCTGCGGGGCTCGCTAAACGCTCGCCGAGCTCCATGCTGTGCAACACCACCTCCTCACTAATCGTCAGGGGCGCGGAGAGCGCAGTGCACTGCGGTGAGGCTGCGCAGCGGGGGCTCGCCCCCTGCACCGCGCTCAGCGGCACAGGGGAGGGCGGTCGGTGGCGGCGGCGGCGAGGCGCGAGGCGGTGGCGGCGGTGGTGCGGGCGGCGGGATGACAGGGGAGGCGGCGGGATTGACAGGGGAGGCGGCGGCCACGAGCGGAGCGGCGCAAGAAGGGGGGGGGGCGGCGGCGAGGCGCCGGTGAGCGAGGCGCCCGCGCCATCAGAGGGACGCGCCGCTGCGAGATGGAGGGCGGCGGTGACGGAGGCGAGGCGCGAGGCGGCGGCGGCGGCGGCGGCGGCGGCGGCGGTGGCGAACGGCGGCACCGAGTCTCGGTGAGCGGCGGCGGGAGGAGGAGCAGCGGCGGCGCTCGCTCGCTGTTGACGGGAGCGCTTTTGAGCCTGGGAGCCCATGCCACTGCGACCGGCGTGCCCGGGAACGGAGATCGCGCGCGCGCCGCCACTCACGACGCGCGCGCGATCTTCGGTCTGGCGGCAGCGATCACCTTGCTGCCTGGCGCGAACGGTGTGGTGCGGTGCTGTGCACCTAGAGTGCCGGTGTGGCTAACCCTAAATCACCATAATGCTACGGTGCTGGAGGGTGCGGGCCTGCGGCCCGCACCCGCGGTGCTCGGGCATTAAGAAAGCGACACGGATCGCTCGTCCGCCGCTCATTTCTTAGCACTTCTTCCGGCCTCTGGCGCCGGCGGTGCTAATTTCTTAATCCGTGGTGGGACCTGACCCGTCACCAAAATCAGTCGACAGTGGATTTGCGCGAACCACGAGAGGTATGGGTCCCGATCTTGGACGGCCCGATGCCTGACACCTCATTTTTCCTTGGAAAGAGTGCGTCTGAGAGCTTCCAACGACCCAATTTCTTCGCTGCGCGGCCAAGGCTGGTGCGCAATTGCCGGTGAGCCGCAGTGTCATCACTGTGCCCAGATCCGTCATGTCCACCACCACGACAGCCTCCGGCCGGCGCGCCAGAGCGGCACGCCCAGCGACGGCCGACGCGTCCGGACGCGCGCGGTGCCGCGGCACGCGGCCACTGCCGCCGGCTCGCCAGCAGCGGCGGCTACGCGCAAGGAAAGTGAGAGTCAAGAGTTTTTTTGGCAAGTTGGCGCCGTCTTGGCTAAGGTACAGAAACGCTTCTACGGCTCGAGCGTGGGAACCACTGCAAAGCATGCACATCTCTTCTTTAGCCGAGAGTCACGCCCGCGCGGTCCTCGAGCAGCTGCGCGATCTGCGTGTAGTCCGCATCGGGGCCGAAGGCGGCCTCCGCCTCGCCAAGGAGGTCGACGACGCGCGGGATGAGGGTGGCGCTCGGCGTCTGGCTCGCGACGAGGCCCCCCGCGATCTTGCAGTCCTTGCGCATCAGCCCGAGGGCGAACCCGTACGCAAACTTGCGCGAGAGCACATTGTCGGGCAGCCGCGTCGTCTGCAGCGACATGCCCGAGCCGCCGTTGATCGCCTCGAGCGCGGTTGACGGCTGGACGCCGTACTTCTTGAGGGCGAGCATGCCCTCGGTCGCCAGCAGCAGATGCGCCGAGTTCAGCACGTTGTTGATCGACTTGGTCGCATCGCCCGCGCCGACAGGGCCGCAGTGCACCACCTTCTTTGACCAGGCTTCGATGAAGACGGATGCATCGGCCACGTCGGCCGGAGAGCCGCCCACCATCGAGGTGACACTGCCCGCGGCCGCCCCCTTCGGTCCGCCGCTGACTGGTGCATCAACAAAACGGATACCCCGGGTGGCGAGCTGCGCCGCGAGCGCACTGGTCTGCTCGGGGTCGCCCGACGTGCAGTCTATCACCAGCGACCCCGGCTGCAGCGGCACCTGGTTGAGCACCTCTTTCACATGTGCCGTCGTTGGCAGGCAGAGGCAGACGACGCTCGCGGCTTGGAGCTCGTCCAGCGTGGACGCTGCGACGGTGCCATGCGCCTCTGCGTGCTGCAGCGCCTTCTCGGCCGTGCGGTTCCACACGAGAGCAGGCCGGCCGCTTTGCGCCAGAGAGAGGGTGTGCAGGTGCCGCGCCAGGTGCGCGCCCATCGCACCAAGACCTACAAAGGCCACCTGCTTTTCGGAGGAGGCCATCGCCGACGGAGTGTGCTAACGCTCGTCGTCGAGCGCGTCGTCGGCTTGGATCGTTGTCGGCTCCGCTCGTCGTCGAGCTCGTCGCCGGCTTCGGGTCGCGCAAGAGTTGAGCGCCGTGTTGGCAGCCAGTGCGGGCTGAGGGCCAAAAGTAAAACGCTCAACGCCGCTCTCGTCTCTCAGAGAGGCGTTATATCTCAGTAACCCCGCTCGCAGGTACTAGAGCAGCATTCGTCAAGCTCAAACCCCACTCTACACAACACAGAGCAGCGTTTGCCTAACAAGACTCCGCTCTGCAACCTTCAGAGCGGACTCTTGCTCAGAAAAACACCGACCAAACACGTTCGAGCGGAGTCAAGTCAGTGCAACACCGCTCAACATAGCGGGAGCGGTCAATTTCCGCGGAGAGGCTGCTTTCGCCTCCCTCAGTCGCGCTCTCCTTCGCTCCTCCTCTTCAGAGCGGGACTTTGCTGAGTGAACACCGCTCTAGCTAGTAAGAGCAGCGATTGCTTTAAGCTGACACCGCTCTAAATGGCGTGAGCGGCGTATCACTAAACGCGACGCCGCTCTGACTACTCGGAGCAGTGACGACCCACCCACACGCGCTCAACCCCAGGGGCGGGGCTCGCCACGCCGCGCCGCGCGCCACGAGCGATCGTGGATCCGCCGTCGGCGTCAGGTGGCATCGCCGTCCCGGCGTCCCAGAGCAGCGTCTATTCAGGGCGACGCCGCTCACGTCATTTAGAGCGGTGTCAGCTTAAAGCAATCGCTGCTCTGACCAGCTAGAGCGGTGTTCACTCAGCAAAGTCCCGCTCTGAAGAGGAGGGGCGGAGGAGAGCGCGACTGAGGGAGGCGAAAGCAGCCTCTCCGCGGAAATTGACCGCTCCCGCTATGTTGAGCGGTGTTGCACTGACTTGACTCCGCTCGAACGTGCTCGGTCGGTGTTTTTCTGAGCAAGAGTCCGCTCTGAAGGTTGCAGAGCGGAGTCTTGTTAGGCAAACGCTGCTCTGTGTTGTGCAGAGTGGGGTTTGAGCTTGACGAACGCTGCTCTAGTACCTGCGAGCGGGGTTACTGAGATATAACGCCTCTCTGAGAGCCGAGAGCGGCGTTGAGCGTTTTACTTTTGGCCCTCAGCCGCCAGTGCGCGACCGCCCGAAGGCGTGGGGCTGGGTGGGGGTGCTGGGCCAAGGAAGAAGCAACCGTAAAGACACAAGTCTCCAACTTCACCGTGCTTTTGCTCAAAACGAGGCAGGGCGTGCACATAATACCGCCTCGGTGCCACCTCCGCCTGCACAGCGCATTCTGCATTACAGTACAGCGCCTGCGTAGTTTTTTTTCAAACACAAAAAATCTAGTTTTCCTTAGGTGAGTTTAACAGAGTTGTTTGGTATTGCTAAAAATCTCTCTCTGAGTTTACTGACTGACCGGCAAGATGTAGTCCACTGCGCTCGCAATCGGGATGTCCGGAACCGCCTCGCCGAGGCGCACAATAGTCCTCAGTCTGTCTGGCGAAGGCCAATTCTGTCATCCTGGAAAGCCCAGAGCGGGACGTCAAGCAAGAGGCCATTTCGGCCGAAAAGCAGCACTGTTTTGGGCGGTACTCACTGCGGTACCTCGAGGCGCTACCTTTATTTGTTTAGGGGGTGAGAAGCTATGCAAGACGGAGAGTACAGCCTTTTCTAGGTCTGGCTGGATACGCCTCTCCCGCGCCGGCCCTCACTCTTGCGCGAGCGCAGTGCTCACGGTGATTGATGCATCCCCCCGCGGCGAACAAACATTGACCTCCTGGCCAGTTCTGCACAATGACTCAGCTCGCTGTTCCGATTCGGTCTCATGGGTTGCATAATAAATCTAGGCCAGAAATCAGAGAAAAAGGACGGGAGTTAAATTGCGGGAAAGACATACCTGTTTAAAACGGAGGGAAGCGTGCAGAGCTGCAGAGAGTACGAGTTAGAAACGGGAAGCAATTGCGTGAAGGGGGGGGGGGGGGAGGGGGGTCTTGATTGAGAATTTTACAATGATTGAGAAATCTGAAGCCATCGCTCAGCCTCAGTCAGTCAGTCTTACACACCTCCAAGCATGGAGGACGGGCCCACACGCACACACACGCTGCACGAGCAGGATCGTTTTGGAAGGACGATCAGGGGCACAGCCACAGGTGGGGCTCTGGGGCTCTCCTGCTCCTGACAAGGGACACGACAGGCTCGCAGCGCGGTGCACGGTGGACTCCCAACTCCACTGGCTGGCGGTCTCATGACTCATCTCAGTCTAGCGGCCTGCCTCCAGCTTCTCACTGGCGCAAACCTCTCCCAGTCCCGTGCTAATCTCGTGAAATTCTTTTTTGGAGTCGCTTGGCGGCTCCCGTAGTATACCTGTGCTAGCGGGGCCGAAAATTCTTCTTTCGTCAGAACTGTCCCTCATGTCCATGTGGCGCTCAGCACCAAGCCTCGTGGCTGTGGGCGCGACGCTAGGCGGGCTGGAGCTGAGTCGTCGCCGCCGCGACGCCGCCGCCGCCGCGGCACCCCAGTCTCTTTGGTGCTGGGGTCGCTGCGTGCCGAGTTCGACCAGCAGCACCGATTCGTCTGCCGCTGCAACCGCGACTGCGGGCGCTGCAGCCACCACGCTGAACAACGGCGGCGACGTCGCGGACGTCGCACAGGCAAATAACATGCGGTCACGCAAGCGCTCGCCGGTCGATGTGAGGTTTTGGTCCGAGCAAGGCCGAGGCGTCATCGCGATGAGCTTTGGCGTCGCTCACGGCGCGGCGCTAGATGACGCGGGCGAGCTGTGGGCGTGGAACGTCGAGGACCGCGAGCCCATCAAGCTCGCAGCGGCGCCAAGCCGGTGGCTAGGGCTGGCGCGCGGGCGATACACCAGCCTCGCATGCTCTGGAAACGGGTTGTACGCCGTCACCTCCAGCGGCGCACTTCTCCATTGGTCCAGCGTCGCGGTTCCGGATGCCGCGCCCACCAGGGCGTGCTCCACCGCCGCAGCATCGGGAACCCCCGCGCCGCCATCGCCGGTGCGTCTTGGAGGCGCTCTTGCTGCCGTCTCAGCGACGGCGGTCGCCGCGAGTGAGTCGCATGTCCTCGTGACTGCCAAGGACGGCGCGCTCTTTGCCTTTGGCGCAAACGAGCGGGGCCAGCTCGGCATCGGCATCGGGAGCGAAGGGAGCCAAGAAGGCGGCACGAGCGACAGCGTCGGCGGGAGCGGCGGTTGCGTGGAGAAGCTGGCGGCCGAGGAGGCGGCAAGGGTGGCACTGCCGGCCGGCGCCCGCGTGGTGGGCGCCGCCTGTGGGCATGGGCATAGCGTGGCGGTGCTGGACGACGGCTCGGCCTTCGCGTGGGGGGACGACCGCCACCTGCAGCTCGGATTGCGAGACGACTCCATCAAGGCGTTGCGGCGAGGCGCCACCCATGCCTCACGCCCGGCGGCTGTGAGCGGGCCGTGGCTCGCCGACGGGCGGGACGGGCGGGTGCGAGCCGTCGCCGCAGGCGGCGGAGGCACTGAGGGCGGACACACCGCCTTCCTTGTCGAGACCACGCGTGGTGACGAGCTCTACACGTGCGGATACGGCCGGTGGGGCGCCCTCGGCGCGCGCGCCTTCTCTCACATTGCCGGCTTGAGGCCGGTCACGACGCTCGCGTCGCTCCGGGAGTACGACGAGGCCCTGGGGCGGGTGGTGCCTCTGCGGATCCTCGGCGTCGCGTGCGGCGACGCCCACACCGCAGCTGTGCTCTCGAGCGGCAACGTCTTCACATGGGGGTGGAACGACGGCGGGCAGCTCGGCGATGGGGGTAAGGCGGCCACACACACGCCTGTCATGCTCAAGGCGCCGGCTGAGTTTCGGCTCTCGCGCTTCGCTCACGTCGCGTGTGGGCCAGCCTCGACGGCTGCTTGGTCGTGAGCAGGACGCTACCAGCTCCTGAAGAGAGTGCGCGGTGGCGGCGCCGGCGGTGCAGCAGGCGTGCACGGCTGCGTGGCGAACAAGGGGGGGTGGGGGGGGGCGGGTTACGAACTTACGTTTGAGCATTGAGGCACACAGTTCGCCGAGCGATGAAACATGAAAAGGACCACACAGCAAGCAACACGAGTCACGACTCACACTGTACACACCGGCACAGCAGGAAAAAAATTCTCACGCGTCCGCGCGCACACATGTGTGCCGGACGCTCGCGGCTCTTGCCGTCTTGGTCTTGAGCGCGGGGTCTCTCTCTCGCCGCCCTGGGAGTCTGGTCGCTCTCTCGCAGCCCGCCGCCGCCGTACCAAAACGTCATATGCATATCGCATATTCGGAGATAGCCGCGCAGCGGCTATGTAGGTTATCCTTCAACATGGGGAGAGCAAGCATAACAAAACGTGCGATCCATCCAAATCGCCGAAACGCCGAAAGCACGCGTCGCCGTCGGCTCGCAGCTTCGGGCTGCTTGCTCAACCCCATCGTCCGAGTCGTGCGCAATCTCGCTTGATGACATCTCGCCCTGATCCCACGCCAGTGGGGCAGGCGCATCATATCGTCGGCGATGGGCCTTTCGAGCCGACGTTCCGCCGCAACCAAACGTTCCGTCACAATGCCGCCGCATGCCGCCGCAATGTCGATTGCAATGCAGGCAGCGCAGGAACCGTACTGGTGCGGCATGGAAGAGGCCGGCCCACATGGGCAGACCTCCACTGGGGCCACGTGCAAGACAGTATGCAACGTGACGCCCAGAGAGACAGCTCCCCAACCCGCCGCCGCCAAGGCATTGGGCCTGAGCTGGAGCTGTCCGAGGACGACGGATGACCGAGTCCTCCAGAGGCAAGCCAGAGGCATGCCAATAGCAAGCCAAAGGTAAGCTGCTGGCGCCCACAGTTGGCGACCTCAGTGTCGACCACAAGGGGCGAGATCACGACGTGGGCAGCAGCCTGTCAGGGGCAACAGCCTGTCATGGGCAACCTATGACATGGGCAGCAGCCTGTCAGGGGCAACAACCTGTCATGAGCAACAGCTTATATGTCATGGGCAGCAGCCTGTTAGGGGCAACAGCCTGTCATGGGCAACAGCTTACATGTCATGGGCAGCAGCCTGTCAGGGGCAACAGCCTGTCATGGGCAACAGCTTAGACGTCATGGGCAGCAGCCTGTCAGGGGCAACAGCCTGTCATGGCCAACAGCTTATATGACATGGGCAGCAGCCTGTCAGGGGCAACAACCTGTCATGGGCAACAGCTTATGTCATGGGCAGCAGCCTGTTAGGGGCAACAGCCTGTCGTGCGAGCCGAGCCTCGAGAGCGTGACCCGGGTCCTGAGAGGACACCCGGACACGAGAGATGGGGAGCACGGACCTCGTCGCACGGGAAGCCCCTGCGAGAGCCGAGCCCACAAAGCGAGACGACAGGCCCGACAGAGGGGATCCTGGATCGCGAAAGAGACGGGAGCCGTGCCGACGCGACACGGTCGTGCGAGCCGAGCCTCGAGAGCGTGACCCGGGTCCTGAGAGGACACCCGGACAATCGCCAGCGCATGGACAGCAATCGCAGAAAATAGCGAGCATGTGCGACCAAACAGAGAAGGGAAGGGTGGCAGGGGAGCGAACCCGCCTTCAATCGGAGGCCCTGTGCTCATCTTGGGGATATCCGGAAGCGTGTCCATACTGACGGAGTAGACGAGCACCAGGACGTTGCCGGCGACGCTGATTTCGGCCCAAATATCAGAAAAGAAGAAGAAGAATCTTACAACAAAACTCCCTCGAACAACACTGGGCACGGGACTGGCGCGCACTGGCACTAACACAGGAAGAAGAAAGAAAAAACCTGCGCAGAGGGCATAGCTTAGTTACTTAGATCTTAGTGTTAGGTTTGTTGGCAAAGCAAGACACAGAGCTCACACAAAATGGGTTTCCTGTGGTGGTAGTGCGCTAGCACAAAACAGTCCGCACCTGAGCCTCTCCACCCTTGGCGGTTGATTGGCTTCTACAAAATCTGTGTCCGCCAGTCCGCCACAACACATGGCTACCATGCCTGCTGCGGAGGCCGCAGCGGACCACGTACCGGCGGTCCAGGCGCCAGTTGACCCGTTGGCGTGGCTGAGCGGTCTCCTCGAGGAGAAGAACCGCCTTGCGATTGCGAATGACGACCTGCGGGCTCAGCACGCCACGCTCGCGGCCGAGGCGGACCGGCTTCGCGCCGAGCGTAACGCCGCGGTCGAAACACACGCGCAAGAGCTCAAGAAGCGTGTGGCCGAGTTCGAGGACCGCGATGCCAAGCGGCGCAAGCTGACCGTGCAGCAGCAGTATGCCTCGGCGCTGCTGGGCGCCGTCGCCGAGCCCAAGGACCGCGTGCTGGTGCGCTGGCCCGCGGGGATCGTGTCCGTCGCAAAGGTGCTCCCAGCGCCTGCGAAGGCGGCGCCCTCCCTCCTTCACGTCGAGTGCTGCATCACGTCCGACGGCGACAAGATCCGGGACACCGTCAGCCCCGGCGCCGTCGAGGTCGTGACCAAGCACAACTTTGAGCGCTTGCTCGCCGAGGTGCCCAGTCCACCGCTCGCCATCCCCCACATCCAGCGCCACCACCCCAGCCACCGCCCGCCACCCACTGCCGCCACCACACCCGCCACCACCGCCATCCTCCAGGTGCTCGAGCCGGCCAACCTGCGGAAGCTCGCCGCTTCGGGCAGCAACACCGCCGAGCCGGAGCCGGACTTCCTTCGGCGCGCGATCAAGCAGTCGACCGTCGACGTCAAGGAGGGTCTCCCCGCCGCGTGCGATCTGCCGATCGAGGGGCTTGCAAGCCGGGCGGAGCAGCGCCTGGACGCCGGAGGAGACGCGACTCCTCCGGAGGTGAAGCTGAAGGTCAAGGTTGAGACGAGCGACAGCGAGGAGGAGCAGGAGCCTACGGTGGAGCAGGGGCCTACGGTGGAGTCCTCGTGACCGCGCACTACACGGATCACGGACCACGGAGCATGGGGTAAGCGCGGAGCATGGGGTGAGCATGGGTGTGAGCTCCGTGTACGGCTCTAAGCCGTAAGCGCGACACGGCAATCGGCAACATACGTAGAGCCGTACTAGCTACTACGCTTGCTTCGCGCGGCTGATCGGCCTGCCTGATCTAGTAGTCTCTCTGAATCTGGAAAAGAGAGAGAACTCTCTGAACTGGCCAAAACACCGAGGAAATACCTGACGCCCGTGTGGACACAGCTGTAGTTATACCTGCTACTGTCTCGCACACCTTCTGCCTCTTTTTAGCCCCCCGCTACCCGGTTGCACTCGTGCGACGTAGCGGGGGGCCACGACTACGTTTACGAAAACATAAGTAGTCCCGCGAGGTGTGAATTGGCCGCCCCAGTAGCTGGGCGACGAAAAGCCGGTGGGGCCGGTGGGAGGTAGGACGAGATTCGTTTCGCGCTTTCAAAAGCGGCGTTCGGCGCGCAGCGCAACTTTGGGTTTGCCACGAAAAGCGCTTCCAGTGGAAATGGGGGCTACTGGGGCGGCCAATTCACACCTCGCGGGACTACTTATGTTTTCGTAAACGTAGTCGTGGCCCCCCGCTACGTCGCACGAGTGCAACCGGGTAGCGGGGGGCTAAAAATGTTGCCCGATCCCAATCGTCCGGCCAACTGGGTGTCGAAACTGGGTGCGCTTCATAGCTCGAAAAAAAGCTTGAACTAATTGCGTTGGTCCCCCCGTGCTGGTGATTAATCGTCGCGCTGTTTCGTGAGGCCACAGGTGCTCTTGAGACGCAGCGAGACCCTCGCCAATGGCGCCTTTGCAGCAGCCGCCACGTCCGCCGCCGCATCCGCCGCAGCCGCCGCCGCCACCGCAGCCGCAGCCGCAGCCGCCGCATCCGCATCCGCCGCAGCAGCAAGCCCACCAGCAGCAGCAGCAGCAGCAGCCGCAGCCGCAGCGCTTCGCTGATGAGTCTGTCGTCGTGATCGGGATCGCAATACGCGAGATGCGTAGCACGCGTGCCGCGTCTCCGGTCCTCTTCCGCGGCCGCGCGCCATTGAACCCGTACGAGGAGAGGGTCGCCCACGAGGAGGCCGGTATCGCCCTCGGGATTCCGGCACCAGCGTTCCTGCTGCACGGCGCGCGAGGCATGCGGGCGCCGCGGAACGAGTATGAGAGGACGCTGGCGCAGCACCAGGCGGGTGTGGCGCAGGGAGCGATTGTGCACGAGGAGGCAGTCTATGTCACGCTTCGCTCCTCGCTCCGCCTGCCGTGCGGCCGCAAGCCGCGCAACCCTCACGAGGACCGGCTGGCGCTGAAGCACGCGGGCGTCGTGGAGGCGCAGCGTGTGGCCGGGCCAGCCATCATCTGGGGCCTCGCAGAGCACAGCCCCATCACCACCATCCGCCCCCTGCGCGGCGCAACGTGAGGTGCACGGAAAAGGGGGAGGGATCCCGCCGCCAGCAGCGTCTTGGCGGCATTCCCGGGAGCGAGGAGACTGGCGTGTGTACAAAGAGTCTGCACGTGTCGCCCCGCGCCTATGAGCTATGTTTTGGGCTGCTCGTGGAATCGTTTTTTGGTCTTCTTCGAGCTCATGGGTGCTCACCTATCTCGAGGGACGACTAGAGGCATGTTGCACGAGTACATGGGACAAAAGCGTCGAAAATGTCCCAGGAGCGTTTTTGATCTCTGGGTCAGGGTGGGGGGGCGGCCGCCGAGCCGCCTCGAGGGTGGCGGGCTGGCGGGCGTTTTGAAAAACAGAAAAAAAACTAGAGGGGGGCCAGGGGCCTCACTAACGTTCACTTACTACGATTAGACACGACAACTCCCCTCCCCTCAAAGTGCCGGAACCCACGATCGGGCAAGCGTTAGGGGGCACAGGTTCCATGAGCTGCTCCGACGCGGTCGTGCTAGCGGCTCATCGAGGCGAGGAGAAGGCGGTGCTGGAGTGGCTTGACGGCGGCGGGCGGGCCGACGCGACGTACGAGAGAGACGGCGTGAGCGGCCTCACGCTGCTGTTGGGTGCCGCCTTGTACGGCCACCTGGCGGTGGTCGAGTTGCTGCTGCAGCACGGTGCGGAGATCAACAAGCAGAGCAGCGACGGCGGCACCGCGCTGATGCTCGCCGCCATCAACGGCCACGAGCGGGTGGTCGGATTGCTGGTGCAGCGCGGCGCGGAGGTCAACCTGCAGAACAGCGACCGCGGCACGCAGCAGAGCAGCATGGGGTGCACCGCGCTGATGCTCGCCGCCGGCAAAGGCCACCCCGCCGTCGTGCTCCGCTTGCTGCGGGCGGGCGCAGATACGAAGCTGCGCTCTGAAAGCGGCAAGTCCGCGCTGCAGATGGCCAAGGAGAAGGGCCACGCGGCGTGTGTCGAGGCCTTCCGGCAGCACGTCGCGGAGGTGACTACGGGCCGGCGCGAGGCGGCGGCGGGCGGCGCGGGCGGCGCTTCCTCGGGCGAGGCGGCCTCTTCCGGCTCGCTGGGCAGCCTTCCTGAAGAGGCGGCGAAAACGGCTGCGGAAGGCGACGAGGCGGCGCTGCTGGCGTGGCTCGACAGCGGCGGGCAGGTCAACGCGACTTGCCAGAAAGACGGTGTGGGCGGCATCACCGCGTTGATGCTCGCTGCCCACCAAGGCCAAGAGCGGGTTGTCGAGTTGCTGCTGCACCGCGGCGCGCAAATCGACTTGCAGGACAGCAGAGGCATCACCGCGCTGATTGCCGCCGCCCGCCAAGGCCACGAGCGGGTGGTCGAGTTGCTGCTGCAGCGAGGCGCGGAGGTCAACCTGCAGGACAGCGACGGCGACACCGCGCTGATGCTCGCCGCCGGCTACGGCCACGAGCGGGTGGTCGAGCTGCTGGTGCGGCACAGGGCGGGTATCAACATGCTGAACAGGCAAGGCGTCACCGCGCTGGTGCACGCCGCCGCCAACAACCACCCCGCCGTCGTGCTCCGCTTGCTTCGGGCGGGCGCGGATACGAAGCTGCGCTCTGTGAACGGCAAGTCCGCGCTGCAGTGGGCCAAGGAGAGCGGCCACGCCGCGTGCGTCGAGGCCTTCCGGCAGCACGTCGCGGAGGTGACTGCGAGCCAGCGCGAGGCGGCGGCGGGCGGCGCGGGCGCCGCTTCCTCGGGTCAGGCGGTGGCGGGGGCGAGTGCCGCTTCTTTCAGCTCACTGGGCAGCTTTCCCAAAGAGGCTGTAGTAGCGATTGCGCACGGCGACGAGGCGGCGCTGCTGGCTTGGCTTGACAGCGACGGGCGGGTCAACGCGACTTGCGGGGTAGGCGATACGAGCGGCATCACCGCGCTGATGCTCGCCGTCGCCCAAGGCCACGAGCGGGTGATCGAGTTGCTGCTTCAGCGCGGGGCGGAGATCAACTTGCAGAACAGCCGCGGCGGCACCGCGCTGATGTACGCCGCCGGCAAAGGCCACCCCGCCGTCGTGCTCCGTTTGCTGCGTGCGGGCGCGGATACGAAGCTGCGCTCTGAAAGCGGCAAGACAGCGCTGCAGATGGCCAAGGAGAAGGGCCACGCCGCGTGTGTCGAGGCCTTCCGGCAGCACGTCGCGGAGGTGACTACGGGCCGGCGCGAGGCGGCGGCGGGCGGCGCGGGCGGCGCTTCCTCGGGCGAGGCGGAGGCGGGAGAGAGTGCGGCGGCCTCTTCTAGCTCGCTGGGCAGCTTTCCCAAAGAGGCTGTAGTAGCGATTGCGCAAGGCGACGAGGCGGCGGTGCTGTCGTGGCTCGACAGCGGCGGGCAGGTCAACGCGACATACGAGAGAGGCGAGGTGAGCGGCTTCACGCTGCTGATGCTCGCCGCCCAAGGTCATTTGCGGGTGGTCGAGCTGCTGCTTCAGCGCGGCGCGGAGATCAACAGGCAGAACAGCGTCGGCGTCACCGCGCTGATGATCGCCGCCATCCAAGGCCACCCCGCCGTCGTGCGGCGCTTGCTGCGGGCGGGCGCGGATACAAAGCTGCGCTCTGAGGACGGCCAGTCCGCGCTGCAGTGGGCGAAGGAGCACGGCCACGCCGAGTGCGTGCGCGCCCTCGAGGAGCATGCGGCGGCCGAGGTGGCGGCGGAGGCAGCAGCGAGGGAGGCGGAGAGAGCGGCGGCAGAGGCGGAGGCGTCGCGACACGCCGATGCGCTGCTGGCGGAGGAGGAGGCGGAGAAGGAGGACCGCGCCAAGGAGAGCAAGAAGGGCAAGAAGAAGAAGAAGCGCGGCGGCGGCGAGGCACTCGTCTCGGCTCCGGGCCCCGGCGCCATCGCCGCCTCTTCACCGCCACCCCCGCCGCCAGCCTCTCCTACTCCACCCGCCGACGCAGCCGCCATCGCTGCGGCGGACGAGGCGCTGCAGCAGGCCGTGGCTGCTGGCCTGTATGACGGATTAGCGAGAGCGCTGGAGGTGTACAGCAGCCTCGCGAGCCCGGCCGTGCTGGCGGCGGCGAGGCGCGCGCGCGACAAGCTCAAGGAGGCGCGGAGGCGGGACAGCCAGCGGCTGCGCAAGGCGCATGGTGCGGCGATGGGCGCGCTCAAGTCGCTCGACACAGCGGACAGCCCCTCCGCGCTCCGAGCGGGCATCGCCGCCGCCAGGCCGCACGTGGGCGTGCTGCCTGTGCTGGACGAGGAGTTGAGCGCGGCAGAGTCGCGGCTGGATCTGCTGTCTGTCGCTGCCGAGCCGGCCGCGGCGGAGGAGGCGGCTGTTGCTCGGCCCGTCGAGCTAGCCCTGTCGGACCTCACCGCGGCGACGGACGGGTTTGCAGAGGGCAAGCTGATTGGCAGCGGCGGATTCAGCCACGTCTACGAGGCGTCGGCCGACCTCCACCTCTCCCTCTCCGCGCCTCCGCAGCTGCGCCACTTGCCGCTCGTCGTCAAGCGGGCAAAGTCGGGCCAGTCGGGCGGCCTGTCTCGGGCGGAGCTCGAGGTGAAGCTTCTCAAGGCGGTGAGCCACCCGCACCTGCTGCCGCTGCTCGGCTACTGCCTCTCGCCCGACGGCGTCTGCCTTCTCTCGCCGCTGATGCGCGGCGGCTCGCTCGAGGCGCGGCTGCGCATCTCGGATCCCGACCGAGCGGCGCAGCTCCGGCGGCTGGGCATGGCAGAGCCGCCGAGGCCGCTGACGTGGCGGCAGCGCGTTCGCATTGCGTGCGAGGCGACCGAGGCGCTCGTCTACCTCCACTCGAAGGGCATCGTGCACCGCGACGTCAAGCCGGACAACATCCTGCTCGACGAGAAGCTGACCGCTGTCCTCGCCGACACGGGCTTCGCCAAGGACCAGCGGCCAGACGCGTCCGTCCGCTGCAGCTCGACTGCCGCCCTTTACATGACCACGGGCTACCTCTGCCCCTCGATCATCAAAGGGGGCGAGTACTCGAGCAAGACGGACGGCTACGCCATCGGCATCACCCTCCTCGTCTGCCTCACCAACCGGTCCGAGGTGCAGCTCACCGACCGGTGCGAGGACGAGTTAGAGGAGGACTGGACCGACATCGACGCGGCGAAGCTCGCCGACGTGGCTGCGGGCTGGCCAGCCGACGCGGCTCGCGCTGTCAAGGGCCTCGCACAGGCGGGAGACGGGCAGAAGAGCCTCTGCCACAACAGCCTGCGCAAGCGGCCGACGCTGCCTGAGGCGCTGCTAGCTCTCCGGGCGTTGCTCTCTAGCTCGCAGCGAGGGGCGGGGGTGGAGGAGGCTGCGCCGGCACCTGGAGACGAGGCCGCCACAGCAGCCGCTCGCACCACCGGCTACGAGCCTTCGCCGCTCTCGGTGCAGGTGCGCGGCATGCGCACGTCCGGCGACGCGCAGGCGCGCATCCAGGGCAACATGCTGCTCGCGTTCAACACGCTGATGCCGCGCCTCGACGCTGTTCACGCCTCGTGCTCTGCGGCGGCGCCCGACGGCTTCGAGGAGCGCATCAACTTTTGGCACCGCGAGTGCGGCCTGCCGACCGAGCTGCGGAGCCAGCTGCACTCGCTGCGCATCTGGGCGAACGCGGCGCGGCACCACGACGCGGCGAGGTGGCGGAGGGACGGGCCGCGCAGCGAGGGGGAGGCGTCGCGGCTCGTGGCCGCGGTGACCGAGGCGATCGGGGCGCTCGAGGTACTCGTCTCGCCGGAGGCGCAGCCGAGCGCGAGCCCTCTCGAGCGTACTTGGTGACCCTGCGACGGTGTCTCTTTGTGTGTCTGTGTGAAAACGACTTCCCTAACGGTGCATCAGGAGAGACTGGCGACCTCCGGCAGAGGCGCGCACACAGGCACCACGCCGCACGCCACGCGTCAAGTTCAGGGCAAGTGGGCGGGGGGGGGGGCAGTCCCTCTGGTCCGATACTGGTGTGGTTCTGTCTCTAGTCTCGGAGGGGGGCTTGAAGCTAAGAATATTTTATTTTTATCGCGCGCGCTAGACGCCGACTCGGAGGCCGCACCGGTCGGGCACGATTCACAGTTCACACGATTCCGGCGTCATCTGGCTACCGCGAGAGCGGGGAGCCACTGCGTTGTTCCACCGGGTCCGCAACACGGCTCGCACTGATGTCACGGCCCGGCGCTCCCCCCCCCCCCCTCCCACACCACCACCCACCCACTCCCCACCGCCTCAAGCGAGCAAAGGAATGGCTGCTCATCGCAAATCGGGAGCGGGCTTCCACGCGCGCGCCTTGCTGTCTCGGGAAGCGACTCGCTCGCGCATCTCACGCTCAGACGCACTCGACTGCGTACTGCTGGCTCTCGACGAAATACGAGTGCTGCAAAAACGACATCACCGTCTGCGCTTGGAACTTAGTGTACCCGGCAGTCGCCATGAGGCAATTGCCCCATGCCATGTCACACTCCGCCATCGTGGTAAACGCGGTGCCGTAGCAGTAGTCGTGGCCGTCGCAGCACTTGACAGTAGCCGGATTATCGTTCATTCCGGTGAATGATGGTCCCGAGCAGTGGTTGGACGCCGGCTTCCAAGATGCGCGCGCTTGGGCGGTCATTCCGGGCACACACGTGCAGCGTGCCTGGTCGTTCGGGCATACCAGGGGCTTGATTCGACGCGCCATGCACCCAATGCCATCCCAGCACCTCGCCGCTTCCTTATCGCCCGTGTTCGGCTCGTTCTTGTAGTTATCGTACATGTCCAGCCTCGGATTTGCTTGAGATTCGTGAGAGGGCTCGAAAAAGGGCTGCGCGACGTTGTAGACGCCGAAAGGGCATTCTGCGTAAATGCAGCTACGCCCAGCCTCATCGACAAATGCATCGGTGCCAGAGCCTCTCAGCAGTAGTGGACGTGCGGCATTCGCTTCTGCGATAGCCGCCTCAACGTCGGCCGCAGTCACTGTCGCCGACATTTCCTTTCGCCAAGGCTGGGTAAAGAACGCTGCACCAGCCTGAGGTCCTGGTGTCCTCCGGCGGCAGGTCGTCGATCACCTTTGTTCGCGAGATGATGTTCTTGAAGGTTCCATGGAAGCCTCCTGCGGTGGTCTTGCTGTACCCGAGCAGCTTGAAAAGGTCCCACAGTGGCGCGAGCATGAGCTCGAGTGGCCTCGCGTTGAGGAAGATCCAACGGCTGTCGCCAGTCTTCCCTGTCGAGGCGTTGGCGACGGCCCTGCTTCCTTCTCTCTTGCTGATGGACGGTGCGAGTAGGTCCCAGAAATCGAAGCCGCCTGCACTCTTGACGCACTCCAGGTTTCCCTTGACGAACTTCGTGGCGTCGGCGGTGCTGATGAGCTCGCCCCACTGGTGGACGGTTCCATCCTTAGTGGAGAGCGCATCGTTGCACACCTGCTGGATGGTCACTCCTCCGGTGCCCTTGCCGTCGCCCACCTTGAGCTGTCTTATCATACTGAACGGTTGCTGTGAGTCCATCGCCGGCTGCTTTCTCATCACGAAGAGCGGCCCGGCTGCGCACTTGCTGGCCAGCAGCGCCTTTACGGTCTTCTTCTGTCCGTCGACGTTCAGTGTCCCGCTCGCCAGGGAGGTGATCTCCTTGTCGAGAGCTATGAAGCTGTCGTTCTTCGAGACCTCCCCGAACTGTGACTCTGCGTCCGTCGTCGTCACTGCCATGTCCTTGCCGCCCTGGACCCCGCGGGCGGCGGCGGTGAGGGCCTTGGCACTCGTGATTGCCTTCTCGAGTCGCCCTCTGTTTCCGGCGATGTCGGCCGGGTCGTCGACCAGCGTGGTGAGGGCTGGGGCTACCTTGGAGCAGAAAGTTGTGATCTGCTGTAGCGTAATCTCTGCGCTGCCGAAGCCCAGCGCCGAGATCCCTTCCTTGAGCGCGCTCACTACCTCGAATCCCGGTGTGTCTGGCGCGAAGATCTTCCGCAAGGGCGAATACGCCGTGCTCCATGCTGCCGCGACCAGCGAATCGACTTTGTCGCCGCTCTTGCGTCGCTGGATCTCGTCTTCCACTTTGTCAGGATGGATGTAGCTCAGAAGATCTTGGTTGCGAACCGTGGTCTGCAGCAGCATCTGCACGACGCCTGCAACCTGTTCCCTGGGCGGCCTGCCCACCAACCCGTCTGGAACCATAGTGGCGATGGCGCCGCCGAGCGGGTCCGACGTCCACTGTTGGTCGGACCAGATTCCTGGGAGGAGCTGACGCGCCTGCCACATCGTGCTCAGGCTTCCGTCATTGCCAATCAGCCTTGCGGCTGACAGGTTGTCCAAAAACGAGCCGGTGTTGGGACTGTCGTACTGGTGGATCTGGGCCGCCGTCAGCGTTCGCATTGGCGCTGTCAGGTCCTTTGCTGCCTTTTCCACCGCCGAGCGTGCAGCCTCCAGACTCAGTCCGGTTGTCGTGAAGCTCAAGCCGCCTGTCTCACACAGATCTTTAAGCAGCGAGCTGAGGCGGGTGAGCTTGATGTACCATGTCAACTTGGCGAAACCCTCGCCGAGTTTGGCAATCGCCGGACAGAGGACGAACTCGATCGCGTGGTATGTCATTTCGTACGCGTCTCCCTGCCGCGTCAGCAGCTCCGGCTTGAGGGCCTTAGCGAGCCAGTGTTGTGCGCCCACTCGGATCATGCCCCCTGCCGTCTGGCCCAGTGCGTCGCGGCGCGCCACGTCTGTGGCGGCTCCAGGGATCCCAAAGGTGTACTTTGGGCTAGTCATCTCACTCGAGCAGACGAGGACGGGACTCGGGCAGCGAAAAGCGCGAGGGCCCGACACACGATCGAATGAGATCCTCTCGGACGGACGTAACATGTTATTACGTCACGTTTCCACACCTTCCGGTGTGGATTGCTCTATGTCGGTTCCTCTCCTCGCGTTGTCGGATAACCTACATAGCCGCTGCGCGGCTATCTCCGATTCATTATGAGTCGCCAGTTCGACTAATGAGTTGTCGATTCCGACGGAGGGGGGGGAAGAAACTACGCCTGCCCCTTGCCCACTCTAGTTCTCCTGCCCCTGACAAAAGGGACAGCGGGCTCGAATTTTTTTCTTAGTCACCCGCGATGCCGATGCCTGGGTGGCGAGGGCTTGGGCATTCGCAGTGGCGATGCCTGGGCGGCAGCGAGGGCGGCGAGGGCTTCGGCATTTGCCAGTGTATCGTCAGGCCTTGCTCTCACGTCCGCCGGAGCTACCTCGGCTATCACCTATCTATCGGCACCATTTCAAGTTTGCCGCCGCCGACATGTCCCGGTCCGGCTCAGTCAAGGCAATGTCGCTCGGCGCTCGCTGGCTCCGTGGATGCTTGTGCTGCTGAGCAATCCAGGCGCACTTTGGCACTCGGCGGCAACGACTTGCGGCGTCAGCATTCGAACGGTTGTGTTGATTTGCTCTTGCTCCGCGGTATCTAGCCGGCGCGCTCCGCGCGTGTGTCTAGCTTGCGCGCTCCGCGCGTGTGTCCGGGTAGCACCAGCGCGCTCCGCGTGCACCATAATCATCTCAGTGCCTATGCTTATAGCCACCAAAAGCTCGTTTCTGCAGCTTGGCACGCTGTAGCCTTGCACCCCAATAATCGAAAACACAAGCGCATCGCCGACCGATTCGCCGACGTGGGGACCGAGGCGTCCCACTCCTGTACCTGTACCCCGTCCAGCCTGGAGGCAAACCGCCTGAAAGCAGCGATGCTGAAGCTCAACGTTTCTCCGGCCGTCGTCACCGGCCGCCTCCACCTGCTCAGCATCTTCTTCGCGTTCCTCGCGGTACTCAGCACGGGCGGCTCGACCGCCGCGCTCCTAGTCACGTTTCTGCCGCGAGCGACAGCGCCGCCTCCGCCACTCCCGCCGCCGCTCATGGTCACCGGAGGTTGCGCTTCGCGAAGCTCTATCCTCGACAACGTCGAGTATGTCGCGGTCGGCTACACCTTCTCAGGGGCGCCGTACTTCCGCGACGCCTCAGCGTCGCACTATCTCTACTGGGACCCCGATTGCAATGGAAACGGGTTCGGAGCGAGGCGCCACGGCACCGGCCGCCAGAGCTTGTTCGCCATCCACTCGGGCGTGAAGGCGGAGATGAGGCCCGAGGCGGAGGCGGCGAGCCGGACGAGGCCGGTGCGCGTGCCGCCCTTGACGGTGGAGGAGGCCTATCACTGGGTGAGGACTGGCTCAACCTCCGTTCGTAATGAATCGCCCTCGACGGTGGAGGAGGCCCTCGACCCGGATTCCTCCAGGTAATCTCAGGTAATCTCGGGTACTGTCAGGTGATCTCGGGTAGGTTCGGGCGCCTCGATCCGGATGTCCTCTAGCTTAAGCGAGATGTGCTCGACGGTGAGGTAGAGGCCTGGGCCGAGTGCCGCGGGCTGCGTGCCGGCCGGCGCGAGCGCCCCGTGGTCTGCCGGCGGGAGAGGGAGTCCGTCCTGCTGCTGACTGCTCCGCGACTCACTAGGCGGGCCGCTCGCCGGCGGGAGAGGGCGAGGGAGAGGGCGAGGGGGAGGGCGAGGGAGAGGGCGAGGGGGAGGGCGAGGGAACACGTGACGTGCGTGAGGCAAGTGTTGATATAGCTGTGTGGTGTAGCTACCGCGCGAAGGCTCGTTCGTACTTCTTTCTCAAGCGGCCAACAACGAGAACAGAAAGCACACAGTGTGAGAGTCAGAAGTGTGTGTGACAAGAGTCGAGACACAGGCTATATAGCAGAAAAAGACGGGACCACAACACGCATTAAATAGCGGTAGCGGCGCTGCCGCCCTGAGGAGGCGGAAAGGCGCACGGCCGCCACGCGGTATAGTGGGTGGCCCTGGGCCCGCAGGGCGGCCCTGGGGGCAAGTCGAAAAGGGGACTAGGCTAAAGCGCGTGAGATGCGCGCCACGTCTACTGATATTGTGAGCTGTAGCAGCCCGCTGGCTCTGCGGCATGAGCCACGAAAGCGAAGATGGAAGTGACAATGATGGAGCACATGCGCCTCCTGCTCACTCCGGAACAGGCCAAAGAACCGCACAGAGCGCGCCCCGCACACTCACCGAGACCGAGACGTGTGTGTGTGTGTGTGCAGAGCGGTGGACCGGAGGGACACATACGACTAGGCGCGGCGCCCGCGGCGCGGAGGGGGCGACGCCTCCTCCGCCAAGGAAGGGTCCAGCCGCCGCCAGTGGCCGCCTGCCAGTGCCTCGACCCAGTAGCGGCGGTCCTTACCCGACCCCGTCCCGGTGACAAGGCCGAGGATGTGGCTCCCAATGGGGTCGTCCTTGGGCAGGGCCATCTTGACCATCTGGCCCTCCAGGTCGGCCGCGGCGGACGATTGGGAGGTGTCCTCGGAGGGGGGGGTGCTCTCGGCGGAATCGCTGCTGCTGCTGCCAGCCTGCTTGGCCTCTCGCTCGAGGCAGTTCAGCGGCACGGCACCCTCCAGCCCCGCCAGGCTGCGCAGGTACAAGGCCGCCCGCCGCGGCTCCATCCTCGCGATGCGCCGCGCCCACGTCGCGCCGTGGACGGTGGCGTAGGGGGTCGCGCGCAGGGCCCACGCCTTGGGGGGCAGCGCCCCAGCCGGCACTGGGTTGCCGTGGTAGCGGGCGGAAAAGTCGAGCAGGTAGATGGCCATGCAGACGCCCTCGTCCTGGCGAGGGGCGTAGAAGATGGCGCTCAACTCGTCCTCGCTCAGCCCCACCACGGCGAGCGCCTCCGCCTCAGAGCAGCCGTGGTAGATCACCACCACCAGCTGGAAGAAGTCGGGCTGGGCAGCGAGGGCGGCAGGCTGGTGCCGCTGCCCGCGCGCGCACCGGACCACCTCCACCCCGGCGGCCACCGCCGCGTCTGCGCCGAGCAGCTGCGCCCTGATGCCGGCGTCGCGAGGGTCGATGTGGACGAGCGTCTTGCCGTGCTCGTTGATGTGGTAGCGCACCACGCCATCAGGGAGGTTGCAGCAGTCGGCCACCGTCTCCTCGGCCGCCTCCGCGCCCTGGGCCAGCAGGAAGGAGCAGCGCTGCATGCAGCTGCACGCCAGCCGGTTCTCCGGCTTAATGGCGCGCAGCCGGGGCCGCCCGTCGGGCGCGTTGTCGTCCCACGGCTGGCCCGCGTCGCCCACGAGCTCCACCTCGTAGGGGAAGACAAGGCAGCCGACGGTGGCCTGGAGGTCCTCCACCACGCAGCGCGCGCCGCCGGGGCCGATCGGCAGCTCCGTTGCCACCTCGAGCGCCGCCGACATCAGAGGCAGCCACAGCGCGAGGAGGGCGGGAGAGCCACGGCTGTGGGAAGCAGAGATGCGCGGCCACCACATGCGCGCGGCTCCCCTCTCCTGCGGCACGCCGTTGCACAGCCGGTAGGAGGCGCACGCCAGCTCGGCCCAGCCCGCGCCGAGCCGGAAGTGGCCGCGCACCAAGTCGCGGATCTGGGTGTCGTTGAGGCGGATGACGCCCTGCACCCAGGCGGCCCTCAGGCGTCGGTGATCCAGCTCGCAGAGCAGCGTGCGGCAGCGGTTGATGGCACGGTCGAGCGGCCGGTGGTTGCTCGGACCCGGCCCGCGCGTGCAGATGAAGACGGCCACCGCCACGACGGGCTGCCCCTTGTACAGCTCGGTGCGCTGCTGCTCAGTCACCTCGCCAGACTGCACTCGCAAGGCAGTCTGCGGCAGCGGCACGTGCAGGACGGTGGCGGCGTTGGGTTTGCACCAGACGGCGCCCGCCTCGAGCTCATCGCAGCCGCGGTGGGTGGCTTGATCAAAGTCGATCACCATCAGCTTGCAGCGCCGCTGGTAGGTGGTGCCCCATTGCTCCTCCACGACCCGCCTCACCAGCCCTCCCCACACGCCGGCCGCGAAGCTGGCGCCCCTGTGGAAGAGCGTCGTGAAGCCGCCCCGCTGGTTCCTCCGCCTCCGGCTCTTGCCGGACCGCTTCCGCTTGTTGTCGCTCGACCCGGAGGCGGGCGAGGCGCTCCGGTTCTCCACCGACGCGCCCGCCTCCTCCTCGTCCGAGCTGAATGAGGGGTCCGACTGAGTGCTGAGGTCCATTGGGGCGCTGGCGACGGCCGGTCGGTAGAGCGACCGTCGTTTTTGGCGACGACATTTGATCCATCCAATCACGTTCGTTTTTTTCGAGTATTCATACTCGTTATTGAAGAAAAAAATCAAAAACTCTCTACACACCCAAGGCGTGCACGTCTACCGCGTCGAGGTGACCTCGAGGTACCAGGCGGAGCAGTACCTCCCCGCGCGGCTAAGAGTCTCAGGAGATCTAATCTGCCCGCGTCCTAGAGACTCAGCCTAGAGTCTCAGCCGGATCTGTCCCGCTAGAGTCTCAGGATCTCAAAAAAAAACAAATGGCCCGTGAGTCAGAGGTGTGTTCGCGCTCGCTGTGCGCTCACCCGTTGCTTCGTGTTGCTGGCTACTCTGGAGTCCTCCTGGCTGCTCTCCGCCCACCAGCCGGCCACAGGCCGCCACCCTCGCCGGCCGGCGTCGAGAGAACGGCCAGACTCGACCGACCGGGTGTCGCGCCGCTGCCTGCTTCTCGCGCCGCTGTAGCAGCGCCAGCGGCTCGGCCGCGCATCCTTCACACACGCCGCCACGACCAAGCCCTTGCGGGCCCAGTGTCGAGTTCTGGTACGAGCTGCATGTGAGGGGCGGCTGTGGCCACAGCAGGTCGACCAGACGGACCTCAAAGCTTGCCGTCGGCGTGCTGTCGTGGCGAGAGCGCGAGACCGCTGCAGAGGAGCCGAGTCAAGTGGCGAGCCAGCGGCTACCAGGGCCACCAAGTGGTAGCCCTTGCCCATTCTGAGCAGGGCTGTGCTTTGATGGGGTTGTGCTTGAGCATGTGTGAAGTGGGAGTGCGTGCCGGCGGTGTCTGTGGGTGAAACTGGCGCGTGTGAGGCCGTAAGAGCCGTGGTATGAGCCAGAGTGGGCTTCATCACCCAAGATAAGGACGGTTTGGGACAGATCAGACTTGATACTGATGGGACTGGGCCAGGAGAGCGGCAGAGAAGGCGAGGAGGTGAGCTGGGAAGCCGCTTCGTCGGCACCTGGACGTGTCACGATGAAGTGCCAAGAAGCGCCGTTTGCGGCTAGTGCTCAAAAGATTGGGAGAGAAGGCCTACATATTATGACTGTATCTATGCGCCTGGTGCGTGAGGGCTGTGGAACAGGACATTTCACAGTCGATGGCGCCGATAATGACCTCCGGAAAGCCCTCACAATCGCTCGGCACGGGGCCACCGGGAGTGCTCTCGAGCCCTACACCGGAGCATCACGAGCCAATGTGAGCTTGAAGACCCGAGATAAGTGCGGTTCGGGACAGCTCGGGCTTGCTACTGATGGGCCTGGGCCAGGAGAGCGACAGAGAGGGCGAGGTGGTGAGCTGAGACGCTGGAGAGTCCGCGTGTGACCTTTTCGTGATGCAAGTGCCACGAAGCGCTATTTCCTGCTCTCGGCTCACCACCTCGCCCTCTCTGTCGCTCTCCTGGCCTAGGCCCATCAGTAGCACGCCCGAGCTGTCCCGAACCGCACTTATCTCGGGTCTTCAAGCTCACATTGGCTCGTGATGCCACGGAGTGGATTCGAGATTGCCCCCCCGGTGGACCCCATCCGACGCGATTGTGAGGGCTTTCCGGAGGTCATTATCGGCGCCATCGACTGTGAAATGTCCTGTTCCACAGCCCTCACGCACCAGGCGCATAGATACAGTCATAATATGTAGGCCTTCTCTCCCGAAGTTTGGAGCACTAGCCACAAACGGCGCTTTTCGGCACGAGTTCATGTCGCGTCACGTCCAGGTGCCGACGAATCGGCTTACCAGCTCACCACCTCGCCCTCTCTGTCGCTCTCCTGGCCCAGGCCCATCAAAAGCAAGCCTGAGCTGTCCCAGACCGCACTTTTCTCGGGTGATGAAGCTCACTCTGGCTCATACCACGGCTCTTACGGCCTCACACACGCCAGTTTCACCCACAGACACCGCCGGCACGCACTCCCACTTCACACATGCTCAAGCACAACCCCACCAAAGCACAGCCCTGCTCAGAGTAGTCGTGAACCACCCTTTGGCAGCCGTGGAAGCCCCACAGCCGCTGCTTCTCTCGGCTCCTCTCAATGCGTGTCGTGCACCACCCCACGACAGCCCACCGAAAGAGCACTGGTGCTCTCCGAGTGCGCCGCCGATGTGATTGTGCAACGTCAGCCACCTCGCCGGAGGTAGTTGCGACTGGGAACGCCGGAAGCTCGACGCTCGAGCACGTGTGGCAAAGTTTTGCGACATCCTGCTACTCGACCCCCGAGGGCTGCCGGCCGCCGACAGCAACACCGAGACCGGATTGCGCAGCGAGTTCGGTCCGAATGTGCCCAGGGCCAGCCCGTGGACCGGTACGGACGCCAGGTACCCATGGGACCGCTGCGGCGGGCCTGGGAGGCGCCACGAGTCCCAATGACGCACGTGCGTCCCCAAGCTCTGAAATAGGCCTTTAAGAGTTGTTTGGTGCTAAAAATCTCTCTCATAGTGCTAGCACGCGCCAATTCGCACCTGTGTCGAGCCTGTCTGCTGAGAGAGAGAGTTGTTTTGTTTAAAATCTCTCTCATCTTAGGATCTCTGAGGTGTGAGCTATGCCTTGTGACCTCTGAGGCTCTGTGCAAGAGTGCGTTTCCTTCTCTCTCTTCTCTCTCTCTTTTCTCTCTCTGCTCTCTCTCTCTTCTCTATATCTTCACTCTCTCTCTCCGTCTCTTGACTCTTCCCTCCCTTCCCTCTCTTTCCTCTCTGTGTCCTCCCTTCCCTCCCTTCTCTCTCTCTCTTCTCTCTTCCGCTTCCCTCCCTTCTCTCTTTCTTCGCTCTCTCTCTCTTCTCTCTTCTTCCCTCTCTCCCCTCCTCTCTCTCTCTCTCTCTCTCTCTCTCTCTCTCTCTCTCTCTCTCTCTCTCTCTCTCCTCTCTTCTCTTCTCTCTCTCTCTTCTCTCTCTTCTCTCTCTTCTCTCTCTTCTCTCTCTCTTTATTCTCTCTTCTCTCTGTATTCTCTCTTCTCTCTTTATTCTCTCTTCTCTCTGTATTCTCTCTTCTGGCACGTAGGCCAACACATGTGCTGATTGCCGTCCGCAGTCCAGTCTTTCTCCAGCTCCACGACCACAGGCTCTCTCCAGCGGGCGGCTGCCGAACTCGAGGCAGCGTCAACACTCCCAGGGAGAGGACACGCCGAGACGGCGGCACACCCCCACAGGTGCCACATCCATCCCCCACCGTGCAGGTCCTCGCTAGGTCAACCACGCCCTGATTGCCACTCGCGCTCCAGTTCTAGTCCAGCTCCACGACCACAGGCTCTCTCCAGCGGGCGGCTGCCGAACTCGAGGCAGCGTCAACACTCCCAGGGAGAGGACACGCCGAGACGGCGGCACACCCCCACAGGTGCCACATCCATCCCCCACCGTGCAGGTCCTCGCTAGGTCAACGACGCCCTGATTGCCACTCGCGCTCCAGTTCTTGTCCAGCTCCACCCCCACAGGCTCTCTCCAGCGGGCGGCTGCCGAACTCGAGGCAGCGTCAACACTCCCAGGGAGAGGACACGCCGAGACGGCGGCACACCCCCACAGGTGCCACATCCATCCCCCACCGTGCAGGTCCTCGCTAGGTCAACGACGCCCTGATTGCCACTCGCGCTCCAGTTCTTGTCCAGCTCCACCCCCACAGGCTCTCTCCAGCGGGCGGCTGCCGAACTCGAGGCAGCGTCAACACTCCCAGGGAGAGGACACGCCGAGACGGCGGCACACCCGCGTATGTGTCACATCAAGCAGTGGCCCTCCAGGTGCGCCGGCACGCCTAGCTGACATGCGCATTCATGCATTGGCACCCTGCAGGGGGTGGCTGCCGAACTCGAGGCTGTGTCAACAGTCCTGAGGGAGAGGACAAGCCGAGACGGCGGCACGCACCCCTGCATGTGCATCAGTCTGCCACACAGAGGCATATAGTCGCATTCGTTGAGCTTCCTGACCGTCCGGCGACCACAGGTCAGTCACCGGGGACCGGTCAGTCCGCGTCAGCTCGGTCACCACACGGCACTCTGCAGCGCAATGGCGGCACGCCCACGTGCACTCGACTTAGTGACGGTGCCCCGTTAGTGCCGCGTCCTGTGCGAGCCGGTTCATTTTTACCAAGTGCCGCCGCTTTGGATGATCGGCCGTCGGCGACGGTTTCCACATTTTTGCCGGTGCCGCTGGGGGTAGTGCCGGGGGGGTGGGTGTGTTGGGCGGGGGCGCGCATCGTTGGGGTGGCAGCGCGGCAGCGGCACCTGGGTGGCGTCAGCGGCGGTGGACGACGAGCGAGAGACCATGGCGCATGGCCATGAGAGGCTCGTCAACCGAGGGTCGCCTATTCACAGGCGTCGTTTGGGCAGACCGTGTATGTCTGTAGCTCTTACGAACGTACCCGAGGTTTTAAAAAAGGAAAACGTAAAAAGAAGGCACAAGTCGCGCGCGGCGGGAGACCGACGGGGGCGTCACACACTGGCCCCGAGCACGGGAGCGCGAGGAATACACGTTCACCTCGGGACTGGCGTGCGGCGCGGTGTGGCTTGCGGCGCGGCGCGGCGTGGCATGGCATGCGGCAATGCACCCCCTGGGTTGACACACCGACGTATATCCTGTACTCATGCAAGAGGAGCGGGAGAGTTGTGCGGCGTACGGCACGGGGTGTGGCCGCGGCATGCGGGTACGGAGGGGCGTGCGAGCACGGCACGGCCCGGGCGCAGGCGGCAGCGGTGGCACGCGCCGTCCGCTGGCCTCAGTGCCAGCCGCTCAGCCGCGCTGCCGCCTGCGCCGCCTCGAGCGCGTGCGCCGTGGGGAAAGAGAGTTTATGTCGAGGAGGTGCTCCGCGGACACTTCCCGCCACCCCCTCCGCAGCGATCTCCGGCGAGTTCGCATGCGGGCGGCCGGGAGGCGGGGCAGAAGGCAGGGCGGGAGGCGCCGCTCCGTCGTTGCTGTTGTGCCGCGCAAGCGGCTGGTGCCGCGCGCGCTGGCTTTCGCCTGCACGCCCGGCGGTGAGGAGGGACCGGACGGCAATACTCCTCGCCTCCGCCATTCCAGTCGCGGCGACCCACGTGTGCCGCCAGGGTTGCCTTCGAGCGCGGAATGGCGGAGGCGGAGGCGGCGGCTTGGTTTTCTTCTTTTTGTTCGAAGGGGAACGCTGCCGAACAAAAAGAAAGCAAACCTGCCCTCGCTTGTCGAATTCACGCTCTTCACAGCTCGCTCTCATGTTTTGTGACGCTCCCCTTCTCCAGGGAGAGATTTTAGAAAACCAATGGCTCTCGGCGGCCCTCGCAACCCTGCAATGAGAGCAAAGGCTTGCTTTCTTAGCTTAACCCCGCAGCGCCTGCACAGACAGTGGGCACTCCACAAACTGCACGCGGTACCCGTGATATGCGCCCCTGTTGTCCACGTACCGGACTGCTGGGCCGTAGCGCCCGTCCCGGGGCTCCCGGTCGTCCTTGGGTAGCAGCGGCCGGGTCCTCTGCCACAGGAGGCGCAGGCCGAACGCAGGCCCCATCTTGATGCCCAGCGCCTCGGCCACCGGCTGCAGCCGCAGGAAGAGGTGCACAGCGTCCTCCGGATCGGAGGACGCTGTGACCTCCGTTCCCTCGCATAGACGCACCAGCCGCTTGCCGCCCCGCAGCAGCGTCCGCGAGTCGTGCATCTGCGGCTTCATCAGCTCGACCATCGCGTCGACGGGCGCGCCAGCAGCGAGCTGCGCGAGGTTGTGGTCAAAGACGGAGATGCCGAGCGAGACGCGAGCCTCGCTCGACCCAGCCTCCCGCATGTGTTGCAGCCAGAGGCGCGGGACGCGCTGCGGCTCGAGCAGGATCCACAGGTGCGCTTCCTCGTTGCGGGGCAGGCCGTTCGGATTGAAGATGAGGTGCGCTCGCGCCGGCGGCGGCAGCGCCGAGCCGCGCGGTGGCGCCATTTGGTGCGCCAACTCGTACGCCCGGCGCACCTGCGATGACGAGTAGTCGTCGCCATCGCGGCCGATGGCTTCCAGCTGCGTACGCAGCTCGGCCGCGCTGCAGTAGCCTGCCATCGGACGCGAAGGGCCCGTCGGGGAGCCAAGCGGCGTCCACAAAACAAACTTCGATCGGGAAAGATTTTCTTTCTAGTGCGCCGAGGTAGAAGGAAAACAGCACAAGCAATTTTCTTTAGCGGGCTGCCTCCGGACAGCGGCGTGCACGCCATGGGGCAGCCGCCGGACAGCCCCACGGCTGGCCGGGCCGCCGTCCCCGCTCCAGCGGCGGCCCGGCTCGGCTGGGCCACGCCCTCCGCCGGGCGGCCGCAAGGCGCAGCGCCGGAGCCGGCGGTGGCGCAGGCGCTGTGCGAGCCGCTCCCCGCAGAGGTCGCAGCCCTCACAGACCTGATGCCCGCCACGTACCGCACGGGCGTCGTGAGCATCGCGTCCCGCGCCGGCGCCGAGCTCGGCGGCTCGACCGATGCGGACGACTCCTTCTGGCGCGACATCGAGTCTGACCCAGACACCGCTGTTCTGCGCACGGTGCACGCGCTCGTGCTGGAGAACGCGCAGCCGGAGCGGCGGGACGCGTGGGAGCCGCGACTGACGGAGCTCCTGACTCCGCCTCTCGTGACGCTGCGCGCGCGCGCCGCCACCTTTCGCCGCCTCAAGTCGGACCAGGACGGCGACTGCTGGAACCGCTGCGCGCGCTGGGACGCGGTGCCGCACACCTCCCTCCTCCGGGTCGAGATCGAGGCGCTCGACTGGCTGGCCGAGTACCGCGTAAAGATTGGAGAGGGAGTCGAGCCCGTCACGGACGAGGTGACGGCGTGCCCCATCTGCATGTGCGGCGTCACCGGGGAAGTGGCGAGCGAGGAGGATGTCAAGGCGGGGCGCGCCGTCCGGATAGCCATGTACTGGCCCTGCTATCACAGGGCCTGCTCGAGCTGCCTCGCTAAGGAGGCGCTCGCCTCGGCGGCACGCGCGCGTGGCCTTCCGGCTGACAAGAGGGCGATCACGGCTAAACTTGAGAGCCCCGGAGCCGCTGCCGAGGTTGAGGCGGCTGTGCGCGCGGGCCGGCTGCGGTGCCCGCTGTGCCCTGCCATCGTCGAGTGGCCCTGGGACGAGTCGAAGCCGTGGTTCAAGGGCGCCACATCCATGCCCCCCGCAGACTAGCGCTCGAATTGAGCTGGCGGGGAGGAAGCGGGAGGGGGGGGGGGGGGGGGGGGCCCCGGCGCGCGGGGAGTTTACTCCGCTCCCTTTCTCCTCGGGGTGCCTCCACCTCTAGGAACGACGCGCCGGCGCTCCGGGTGCCTCTCCGGCTCTCCGCCGCCGGGGCGCCACGTCCGTGCACGGCTCGTGCACGGCTCGCGCCGCTCTCGTGCTCGTGGCTCTCTGACGGGGAGCATCTTTAGTACGTCCTCTCGTTGCAGAGGATGTGGCGGGCTGCGGCGTGCTGCTGCTCCCTCCCTGCCGACCGGGACCCCGCCTGCCTCGCCGGCGCGTGGCGCTCGGATGCGGTACCTGTAGTGTCCTCTCGCCCTGTGCTTCCCCGGCGAGGGGCATCAAGCCGCCGGAGCGATCGCAGCCGGTGTGCGTGTGTAATCGTGTAGTGGCGCGCATGGGGCAGCGGCTCGCTTTCACCTCGCCTCTCCGCCTCAGAGATCGATGTGACTCAACACGTGTCTGTCTCAGCTTCCTGATGACCCTTTACACAAATAAACAGTACGTGCGAGGATTGCAGTGCGATGCGGAGGGGTGAGACATAACACTGGAGAGCGACAACGGGGGGAGATGTCCACACGCACACAAGAGCTGCGCGCCGCGCCGCGCGGGTCGAAGTGCAGTCGCGCGCCGGCCCGCCACAGCTCCTGCAGAGACTCCCCGCCCTCCCTGCCACCCCTCCACTCCAGTACGGCATGCTGCCACCCTCGTGCCTCTCCCTCTCTCTCTCTCCACCCCCTCCCTCTCTCTCTCGGAGCTCCAAACCCCCAGACAACCAGGCCATGTCGCATGTGCGACTGTGTGTGTGTGCGTGTGTGCGTGTGTGCGTGTGTGCGTGTGTGCGTGTGTGCGTGTGTGCGTGCGTGGGTGTGCACGAGCGCACCCCTGCACAGCGTTCGGGCTCAAGGCGCGGCCCCATGCTGTGTGTGTGTGTGTGTGTGTGTGTGTGTGTGTGTGTGTGTGTGTGGGTAAACCGCCGCGGTCGCGTCCCTGGCCGCTGCCGGCCTCCGCCCCGTGCCACTCTTCGCGCAACGCCTGCGCGTCGCGCGCCTCCCGGCAGCCCGGGCTCTGGACTCATCAGGCCACCGCCGGCGCCACCGCCTCCGCCTCCTGCAGCGCGGCCAGCACCACCTCCGGGTCCACGAGCGCCGGCTCCTCGCCAGGCGCCGCCGCGCTGCGCCGCTCGAGCGCCCGCTCGAGCTCCCGCTCGGCGAGCACGTCGCCCTCATCGATCGCGAGCGTGCGCAGGACCTCGGGCTTGGCGCCCACGGCGAGGAGCCGTTCGGCGAGGCCGTTGCGCACCAGGCTGACGACGGCCGAGTGGCCGTGGTTGCGGCGCAGCTTCGCTGCGCGCACCGCCGCGATCTCGTTGTCGCACTCGGCCCAAGTTCCGGGGGCGAGGAGGGTGGTGAGCAGCGTCGCGCCGGCACCCGCCCCCGCGGCCTGGCGCGTCGGGAGGGCGACCACACGGCCGCCCAGTGCAGCCGAGGCCGCGTCGATGCGGCTCTGCGCCGAGCCAAGCGAGCTCACCGCGTCGTCCGCGACGGCGACCCACTTGCACTTGTAGGGCGGGTCGAAGGTCGCAGCCTACCATCGTTGGGTGTGGCCGGTCAGAGGGGTGGGCAGAGGGGGGCGGGGGGGGGGGACTGGGTGGCCCAGTGCGAGCGACAGGGGCTGTCGGGGCGTGCTGCTGCAGCGCGAGCTAGTCGAGACTGGAGGGAAGGTTCCGGGAAGGTTACGAGAAGGGTCTGGGAAGGCGCCGCAGGCGTGCGGCCAAAGGCGGCGGCTGGAGAGGGCTGGGACGGGCAGGGATGGGGCTCCTGATGAAGGCTGGTGTTGGGAGGTCAAGGGTGGAGCAGA
>NW_005200188.1:64010-65401 GCF_000372725.1 Emiliania huxleyi CCMP1516 | reverse complement strand
GGGGGGGGGGGGGGGGCGCACCTTGATGTCGGACTCGCCGAGCTTGATGTGCCGCTTGCTGAGGAGCTCCACGCAGGCGGCCGGGAGGTTCTCCGCCAGCGAGCGCACCGCCGACTCAACCTCGGACGCGGCGGCCTGGTAGTCGAGCTCGGCGAAGGTCTCCGACTGCACGACAGAGTGCACGACCGAGCGGCGAGTCTCAAGCACCACCAGCTTGCCGCTGCCGCGGGGGTCCCGACCGATCATGAGCGGCTCGAGGTCGCCGGTGCCGCCCAGCTCCTCCAGCTCCGCCGGGGTGGCAGCGCGCACGTCGAAGGGCAGCGTCTTGCCGACCTGCTTTGGCGACCACGCGATGACGAGCACGCCGCGCGGCAAAGTGTGCGGCCCGATGCGGACGTCGGAGTTGGTCGCCGTCCACGCGGGCAGCACCTGGTCGCGGAGTGGAGAGGCGAGGAATTCCTTGAGGCAGCAGCGCGTGTAGCCCCCTCGGCCGACGCCAACGACAGCGTCCGAGTAGAGGATCTTGTTGAGGTGGCCACGCAGCCGCGGCAGGTTGATGCCGCCGCGCTTGTTCGGCGAGACGAATGGGAACCTCTCGCCCTCAAAAATTGAGAGCCAGGCGATGGCGAGGGCGAGCTGCGTGCAGGCGTACTTGGCCGAGCAGCCAGTCGCCGCGCCGGCCGGCGACCACGTTGGATCCTGCAGCCAGAGGTAGCAGACCCGCCCGCGCCGGTTGAGCGCGTGCGAGGAGGCAATCAGCATCCAGGGTGCGTTGGGGTGCGCCCCCGTCCAGTCGGAGGGGAGCGTGCCAAAGATGCCGAGCAGGGTGGCGACGAGGCCGTGCGAGAGGATGATCTGCCGCGCCTGAGGGTAGGGGTGGGGAGGGGGGGAGGGGGGGAGGGTGAGCAGCCGCAAAAGGGGGCGGGCGGGGTGGGGGTGGGGTGGAGGGAGAGGGGGTGTGGGGGGGGGGGGGAAGGGGGCTGGTGACAGCTCACCCCCCACGAGGCGAGCAGCCAGTTGCCCTGCCGCACGCCCACGATCGCCCACGCGCGGTCCTCGCCTGCAGGCAGGAAGGGGGGTGGGGTGGGGGGTGGAGGCTCCCACCCCCGGGAAGGGGGAGGGGAAAGGGGGGGGGGCCGCCCGCAATTCTTGATGGCGTTCAATGGGGGCTGGAGGTGGTTGGCAAAATAATAACCGAGCCGGGCGAGGACCGGCTGCCCCCCCCCCCCGTGAAGTGCCCCCACGAGCAGCGCCGGGAATCCCAGCACGGCCCCAAACAAGGGCGGGATGACCGAAAAAAACTTCCACCCCCTGCCTCTTTGAAGGAGAACGGGGGAAGGGGAAAGGGGGGGGGGGTTCCGCTCAAGGGGGGGTCCGGGGGGGGGGGGGGG
>NW_005200188.1:61260-63910 GCF_000372725.1 Emiliania huxleyi CCMP1516 | reverse complement strand
CATCGGCGGCACGGATCCAGGTGGGCACCCGGCATCGGAGTTGTCGGTGCTGCCGCGAGCGTCCCATCCGCCGACAGAGACGTCGCGCCAGGCGGCGGAGTCGACGTCGAGGCCGCCGCCCATGTCGTCGTACTGCCAGTCGTTCTCACGCGCCCGCTCGATGAAGAAGTACGGGCGGAGGGCGCTGGCGGCGAGGAGGGGGAGGTACATGATGAGGTCGACGAGAGAGACGCGGTCCCCGCCGGCGCCGCCCAGGACGATCTCGGAGCCGTCGACGCGGGCCTGCTCCGCCTCGAGCGTCTCTACAGCGGCCAGGTAGGCGTCCTCGTTGTAGGTGAGATCGAGCGCGGCGTTGTAGGGGTCGTCGTACGGCGGGCCCCGCTCCTCGCCAACCCTCCAAGCATACTTGTTGCGGAGCTTGTAGACGCAGCGCAGGCCGGTGGCGTTGTCGGAGGAGAGGAGAAGCGGGCGGCCGCGCTCTGCCGCGTCCATCTCCGCCTCATCGCGGCTCGTGGCGGGCGAGCTGAGGCTTGGGGCCGAGACGGTGCGCGACGCGAGGTTGACCGCCCGCGTGTCGGCGGTGGCGTGTGCTGCCGCCTCCAGCCCGGCGGCGAGCCAGACGGCTTGAGGCAGGCTGGCACAGCCGACGCTCGTCATCTTGCCCCCGGAGCTTATCTGCACAAAGAAGCGTCCTCCGATCTCCATCACCCAGCGGAAGCCCGTCTTGCTCTCGGCCCGCACAGGGGTGCGGCCGCCTCCCTCAACCCACTGCTTGATGCGCTCCCTGTCCTCCTCGGTGTACACCTCCCACACGATCTCGGGCTCGTCTGGAGGCGGGTCGTCGGGAAGCGGACGAGGTGGCGCGTCGCCGCTCCCGCTGGCCCGCGCAAGCGGCTGGTGCCGCGCGCGCTGGTCGTCTCCGTTCGGTGGTTGCATGAGGAGGTTCAGGACCGCTGCCCTCTTTGCCGAAGGCTCCGGGTCAAATCGCGCTGCAGCGACGCCCGCGTTGGGGCGCTTTGCTCGCGTGGACATATCAAGCGAGGCTGGGGAGAGCGCTTGGAGAGCGCGCCAACTCGTTCCGCCGTTTCTTTTTTCGGCTGTATGGGGCGTGGACACTGATCAGCCAAGCACTACCGCCTCCAACGACCTGGATGGCGAGGGGGTATGTAGCTACATGGCCGCCATCGGCTCGGACGACGACTCCTCGCCGCCGCTCGGCACGGCTACCTGGCGGGTGTTCTGCGACGGCTCCTGGACGGAGAACGATCTGACACTGGCCGTTCTCTCCCCGTCCGCTCCGCACGCACCGCCCGCACCGCCCGCACCGCCCGCACCGCCGCCGTGGCCACCGGGGCGCGCCCCGCTGCCGCCGCCCCCCGAGCTGCCCCCCGAGCTGCCCCCGCCGCTGCCACCGGCCGATTGCGATGCAGAGGACGAGAAGTGGGTCCCTTTAAGCTTGGTCGCCACTCTTATGGCCACCGTCCTTGGACTTTTGGCCTTACTCTTGCCCACGGCATCGCAGCCCAAGCGCTTCCTCGCGCTCTATCTGCTCACTCTTGCCCTCGGCAGCTTCGCCATCCTCGTCGCCTCCCCGGCGGGGACGACTCGCACCTGCCGCTGCCTCTCGCGCAGCCGCTCGAGCAGCGCCTCGTCGGCGGAGGCGGCGGCCGCGGCGAGCGCGGCGGGGGAGCACTACGTTGTCTGACGAGCAGTTGGCACCAGCACCTCGTCGTCAACATGCGCGCTCATCGCGCGGGCCCCGCCCATGAGCACGGAGAAGAGGAGACAGTGAAGCAACATTAGTCCGACGGCTCCACGCCACCGCGGACTGAATTTCGGCGCTTCACACGACGGGCGCAGCAATTCTTTTTCTCGATGCGCCGCCATCACCGATCCCATGACTCCCGGATTCCCCAGCCTGGTGTCGATCTGTCCATCTGTTACAAGAACGCGCTATAGAGTGGTGGTGGGGGGCGTGCAGTGTGGGACGCACCCTCTAACATGCATGTATCAGTCCTCACCACCCTCAGACCGTGTGGCGATGTGTGTGACTCTATCCATCCTTTCATATATGGACCATCATGACCCAGGGATGTGTGTACAAGCCATTGTACGCACAAGAGAGAGAGAGCGATCCTGTACCGTGTTTGTTATGACCCCCCCCGATGAACACACCAGTGAGGGAGGGCGAGACGATCGAGGGGTCCCGTACCATGCGGAATCGACCCTATCCAGTGCTCAAGTGCTCAAGAGAGAGCGTACGCACAACAGACAGTTGGCATTGCATCGTCAACAAACAAACTACCACTCTACCACTCTACAACTACTCGCACACCCAAACCTTTTCCCTCGCAACGCCTGACGACACTCGACACCAAGCGCGACGGCGCGGCGCACTCGCACCATCACACGAACCGGCACCAGCTCCAGCACCGGCACCGATGACACCATCCGACCTCGTGCGCCGGTGGGCAGACTGCTCGCCTTCGAAGCGGCCACCTTGGAGGCGGAGCCTCGCCTCGGAGCCGAGACAGCAGCTGCCCGAATCACACGTGAACTGAGAGTTTGTCGCGGCGGTCGTTTTCTCTACTTCTTCCGCTCGCCTCGCCCGACGGACGAACGTTTGTCGTCGGCTGCAAAACACAATGGA
>NW_005200188.1:59268-60852 GCF_000372725.1 Emiliania huxleyi CCMP1516 | reverse complement strand
GTCGTCGGCTGCAAAACACAATGGAGCTGCCTCGCGAGGTCTGCGAGCGTGCCATGCGCGGCGAGCTTAAGCCGTCAGTGCCCGCGGCAACGGCCGCTCTCAGCACAGCCGGCGATGCGGGAGTGCTTGCTAATCCCAAGCCTCTCCCCTGTAGGATGCCAGAGCGCCAGCAGCGGACGACGACGGCTCGGCTGGTGCCAAAGACCCCGACACCGTCTGCTTTTGCTTGCCTCCGGCGCTCGCACGCGGCTTGCTGGTTGTCTTTATCATGGCGGGGGCGCAGACAGCGTCATCGGAGCTGACGAGCCTGGGATTGTCGCATCTCAACGCACCCTTCTTCACCATGTACATTCACACAGTTTTCATGGTCATGCTCGCGCCGCTCATGGCGCTTTTTGAGTGGTGCTGCTCTTCGACCGCGTCAAAGGCGTCTCGAGACACCTGGCGGTCAACGCTGTGGCTTGACGGCCAGCCACAGGAGGGCGTGTGCGTGCCACCCCTGGCGTGGCTCGCGGCCGAGTTCTACCTGTACTTTGTGCCCGCGAATTATGCATACGCGCGTGCCCTCGTGTACGCATCGCCTGGTCTCGTCACGGCCACCTTCTCGTCATGCAGCGCCTTTGTGGCCGTGCTCTCTTACTTCTGGCTAAACGAGCCCATGACGGGCGCCAAGATTGCTAGTGTGGGGCTCGCCATTGCGGGCATTCTCGTGCCGGTCTATTCGTTCAGCAACGGCGGGCTAGCGCAGGGCAAAAGCCCGTCCCCCGGCGTCGCCTTTGCGCTCCTCTCCTCAGTGAGCGCGGCGGTATATAAGGTGCTTTACAAGGCCCGCTTCCCTGGCGACCTCTCGGTCAGACAGCTCAGCGTCTTCCTCACGTTGATGGGCGGCATCAACGTGCTGCTGGGAACGGTGCCGTGCATACTTCTCGGCGCATCGGGCGTGGAGGAATCGGCGTGGTCGCTCGACCCACCGTTGTCTGCGTTGGCGTGGGGCGCCATCCTTGGTGGCTCGGTCCTGGTGTTGGTCTTCAACACATCGATCGCCATTGGCATTGCGATCACGACGCCCCTCTTCATTTCGATCGGCACAGAGATCACCATCCCCGCGACCATGGTGGTGGACGGCATCACCAAGGGAGTGGTGCCGCCCTGGCAGCAGTGTCTCGGCGCGCTACTGCTCGTCCTTAGCTTCGTCGTTCTCGTGCTTGCCGGGATCAGCGAGGGCAAAGCCGGCGGACACGGACGCGCTCGGAGTCGGACGCCGCAGCTGTCAACGCCGGCGTTCAGCCGGGCGCCAAGCATGACTTAGTGTCATACGAAGACCCTTTGGCTTCGCGTTATGAAATTACACAGCACAGACACATGCCAGTACAGTACGGGATAGTCTGGACACACAGGGACTGAGCTCCGACTGGCTCTCTCCTCCACCGCGCTGCGCGGCCTGCGCCTGGTGCGCCCCAGTGCATTATGCCTAGACGCCGAAACGCTTTCTGCGCGAGGGCGTGGAGCCGCCGGGCCGGTCGCTTCTGCTGCTCGAGGAGCCGGCGGCTGAGAAGGAGAGCCCGCCCGGGGTGGCGATTCGAT
>NW_005200188.1:56943-59168 GCF_000372725.1 Emiliania huxleyi CCMP1516 | reverse complement strand
CTTCATCTTTGCCGCATTCATGAAGTAGGCGGAGCAGATGGCCTTGCGCACCTGGTCGACGTCGGAGCCGCAGGCGGTGACGCGCATCTTGAGCTGCTTGCAGATGTCGAGGATCTGCTCGCGAACCTCTTTGACCTTGCGCATCGCCTTGGCGTGGATGAAGTGCTTGTTGCACCAGTCGGAGCGGTAGTTGTTCCGCCGCCACTGCAGGTACACGTTGTGCAGCGTTAGGTGGTCGCTCTCGGGCGCAAAGAACTTTTCGCGCGCTGCGTCGCTCTCCGCCTCGCGCTCCTTGGGCCGGTAGAAGATGGTGGGCATCGAGAGGCACGAGACGACGGTCGCGACGTCGTCGACGCAGCCGAGGTCTTCCGAGAAGAGGAGCATCTTTGCGAGAGTGGGGTCGAGCGGGAACTCAACCATCCTGCGGCCCATCGGCGTGAGCTCGCCGGTGTTGGCGAGCGCGCCGAGGAACCAAAGGTGGTACATCGAGTTGAGGAGGTTGTCCTGCGGCGGCGGGTCCATGAAGTCGAAGGTGAGCAGGTTGTCGATCCCGAGCGACTTGAGCAGCAGCACCACGTTGCCAAGGTTGGTCCTCTGGATCTCGGGCACCGTCTGCACGAGAAGCTCGTGCGAGTACGCGTACTCGGTGTACAGCCGGTAGCACCGGCCGGGACCGGTGCGGCCGGCGCGGCCGGAGCGCTGATTGCAGCCGGCCTGTGAGGTCGGGTACACCGTCAGCGAGTCCATGCCCATGCGCGAGTTGTACACCTGTCCGCGGCAGGGCGGCGTGAGCAGCGCCCCTGCCACGCCACCACCCGCCCAACGTGAGCCGCCGCACGCCGCACCTTGAGCTTGCAGAAGCCGGAGTCGATGACGTAGTAGATGCCGTCGACGGTGAGGGATGTCTCGGCGATGTTTGTCGCCACGATGACCTTGCGGGCGCCGTCGGGCGCCGGGTCGAAGATCTTTGCCTGCAGCTCCGACGGGAGGAGCGAGTAGACGGGCAGCACCAGGATGGGCGGCACTCCTTCCCCGCACTCGATCAACCGCTCGCTGATGCCCTCGCAGGTGGCGAGGATGTCCTCCTGCCCCGTCATAAAGATGAGGATGTCGCCCTTGGGCTGCGAGAGGTGGATCTGGATCGCTTGCTTGATGGCCGCCTCGAGGTAGTCCTCCTGCGGCACTTTGGCGTACAGAATGTCGACCGGGAAGGTGCGGCCTGGGATCTTGAAGACGGGCACGGAGCCAAAGAACTCGGAGAATTTGTTGGCGTCCATCGTCGCCGACGTGACGATGAGCTTGAGATCGCGGCGGCGCGCGACCGTCTTTTTGAGGATCCCTGCGGCGGCGGCGGAGACCAGGACGCGGTGAGTCGCGCTTTCACGGGCGGAGGGGCGGGCGGTCGTGCAGCGGTGCCAAAGAGGACGTCCGTGTTGAGCCCGCGCTCATGCGCCTCGTCCATGATGATGGCCGAGTACTTGTCGAGGTCGGGCTCTGTGAGCGACTCGCGCAGCAGCACGCCGTCCGTCATGTACTTGAGGACCGTCGCCTCTGAGGTCACGTCCTCGAACCGGATCGAGTAGCCGACCTCCTGCCCGAGCTCGCAGCCGACCTGAGCGGAAGACAGCGCGGACGGCGTCATGGGCGGGCGGCGGCACGAGCAGGCGCGCTCTCATCCTCCCCCACGCAGGCTCGCCTCGTCCGCGACTCTCTTAGCGACCGACATGGCGGCGACGCGGCGAGGCTGGGTGCAGCCGACGATGCCGTAGGTGGTGTACCCGTCCTCCATCAAGTACTGCGCGATCTGCGTCGTCTTGCCGGAGCCCGTCTCGCCGACGAGGATGAGCACCTGCGGGGGGCGCAGCGAGACGGGGGTTCAGGCCGTGCGCCTTCCCCCGGGCCCCTCGATATTAGCCGCAGCCGGCGAGCCGCCCAAAGGACGTGTGTGCGCGCTCAACACGTTTGCGCTGCGCACATCTCCCTCAGCTCTTGCACGCGGTGGCTGCTGCAGCTCGCGCCCCGGCGACGTTTGTGTCTTTCTGAAGGAGGAAGTTCCTTCCGGAAGTAAAGAATTTCCTGCACTATACCACGGGCTCGCACCCCCCCACCGCTTGCCCTGTTTACCCCCCCCCCAAAACGTGCAAACCGGGTTGCCCAGGGGTTCCCGTACCCAGGCCGAATTCCACCCCTTTTCCGGGCTCCAGTTGCTCCAAGGGGAAAGCCAA
>NW_005200188.1:49865-52071 GCF_000372725.1 Emiliania huxleyi CCMP1516 | reverse complement strand
GAGCACTGGATAGGGTCGATTCCGCATGGTACGGGACCCCTGGCAACCCTGTCTGCACGTCTCGCGCGCGCGTGAACAGGGCAAGCGGTTGGGGGGTGCGAGCCCGTGCTATAGTGCAGTGAATTCTTACTTCCTGAAGTAACTTCATCCTTCAGATAGACACTAACGTCGCCGCGGCGCGAGCTGCAGCAGCCACCGCGTGCAAGAGCTGAGGGAGATGTGCGCAGCGCAAACGTGTTGAGCGCGCACACACGTCCTTTGGGCGGCTCGCCGGCTGCGGCGAATAGCGAGGCGCCCGGCATCGAGGCATGCTGCACAGATTTGGAGACAAAGGTGCGCCGTCCATCGTCGAAGGCGTTGAGCACACAAAACTCTCGTGGCGAAAACAGCGCTGGCAGTGGCGCATGCGCCTCAGCGACCTCTAGTCGCCCCCGTGCCCAGCGGAAGCGCTGCTTGTACTTGGCAAAGTCTGCGGGGTCTGAGAGCGGGTCAATGAGTTGGAAACCCTCCGGCGACGTCATCAGCCGGTAGACGGCGGATGCGCTGACATTGGCTATGGTGAAGGCGCCTCGTGTCAGCAGCACACCGGAGCGGTTGAAAGGACCGCGATCGATGCGGGTGCTCTCCACGCGCGCTCCGTCGGCAGCCAGGGCTGTGTACCAGCGCAAACCATCCTCTTCCCAGATGGATGCCGCCTCGCGATGCATGGCCGCGGCGAAGCGACGAGCATCAGCGCCACCGCGGATGTGCGCCTCACCCAGCAGAGTCGCGCCGCCGGCGCCTGCCCACCGGAGCGGCGCGAGTCGCAGGGCGCCTACCAGCGCTGCCACCGCAGCGGCGGCGAGCAAAGTGGACGCAGCCTTCCGAACGGCATGGACCCGCTGGTGTCAGCTGCCCTCACAGGAATCCTACCTAGGTAGGAATCCGCGCCCCCCCCGCAAGGCGCGCGATACACAATCCTATCTCTCTCCAGCCCGATGTGAGCAAAGACCTCTCGCGCGCGCGTGAACAGGGCGGGGAGTCGGGTGGGTCATCGGCGTAGCTAGACCTAGAGGCCCCATCACCGATGTCGTCGAGTGGGATGGTTGTACCTCCTCCGTTAATAACCACGTCGTCGCCCACGGTGCTGCTCTCCCCGTCGTCTGCGTCCGTTGGGATAGATGCGTCTTGCCACTCCGGAGCGCCGCAATCCCTCGCGCCGCTCCTGCCGAGGTCAGCTTGCTTATCGACGTAGTCGTTCCACTTATGACCACTGTGCCCCAGACAGGCTCGATCGACACAGGTGCGGACTGGCGCGTGCTAGGGTCCGCAACGCCCACGGGGCATGCGATTGCCTGGCCCTATCGCCAAACGGCTCTGCTCCTCCTCTTGTCTGGCGGCAATCGCAAACTGCGGCACAGGCCGCGTTGGCGCAGAGGAGGCGGCAAGCCGCAACGCGCCTACCCGTGGCATACCGCCGGATCGGGCCAAGACTAAGGCTGCAGGCGTCGGCCCCGGCTGCTGCGAGGGCCCTCCCGGTGAGGTGTCCATCTTATGTGCAGTGGGGCTACAACTGTAGCGCGTCGGCAGGATCCCCAAAACCGTCGTAAAGCTGTGCCCCCCCCCCCCCCCCCCGCAAACTTTAAACCACCATAAACATCATTGTGCAGGGGCTCCAGGCCCCAAATGACGTGTGAGTGTTAGAGTTGTTTGGTATTGCTAAATCTCTCTCTCTCAGATGGCCATGATGTGCGTCGCCAAAAGGTTAACGGACAGAGTGCTGAGCGTGAGCTCAGCATGCAGCGATATGGGCTCGTTCTTCATCCGCTCTTCCACCGTCGGGACGAGCGGCCTCGGATGGTTTCGTTGCCGATGTCCTGAAAGATGTCGCCCGTCGTGACTTCGACCGGCACGCACGCCTGCCCCAGCGGCATCACGAGCTTCACGCCCTCCAGTTTGGTTGACGCGTCAATGTTGTTCATGCTGAGTGTGCCCACTAGCTTGGAGACTTGTTGGACTGGCACCACGCTCGGGTTGTGCACGTGCACGCAGGGAAGGCCCGTCAACGCGTGAAGGCTGTAAGTCGACGACTTTGGCGCCTTCGCTGCCAGCTGGGACTTCTGGGCGGGTTCAGCCACTCTGGCTTTCGTGTTTGCCTCCCAGCTACTCGAGTACATGCGCCTCGTCCCATTCCTCGTGGCTGCGGCGATTTGCCTAGCGATAGCAG